>NC_041336.1:3019240-3029240 GCF_004354835.1 Perca flavescens
CACACACACACACACACACAGACAGACAGTGTCAGTGAACGCACCGCGGGCCAGATAACCATAATGATGTTGAGAGTGGGTGAAGTGGCAGCGAACGCATCTCGGGCCAGATAACCATAGTGATGTTTAGAGTGGGTGAAGTGGCAGCGAACGCATCGCGGGCCAGATAACCATAGTGATGTTTAGAGTGGGTGAAGTGGCAGCTAACGCATCGCGGGCCAGATAACTACAGTGATTTTGAGAGTGGGTGAAGTGTCAGTGAACGCATCGCGGGCCAGATAACCATAGTGATGTTTAGAGTGGGTGAAGTGGCAGCTAACGCATCGCGGGCCAGATAACTACAGAGATGTTGAGAGTGGGTGAAGTGGCAGTGAACGCACCGCGGGCCAGATAACTACAGTGATTTTGAGAGTGGGTGAAGTGTCAGTGAACGCATCGCAGGTCAGATAACCATAGTGATGTTGAGAGTGGGTGAAGTGTCAGTGAACGCATCGCGGGCCAGATAACCACAGTGATGTTTAGAGTGGGTGAAGTGGCAGCTAACGCACCGCGGGCCAGATAACCATAGTGATGGTTAGAGTGGGTGAAGTGGCAGCGAACGCACCGCGGGCCAGATAACCACAGTGATGTTTAGAGTGGGTGAAGTGGCAGCGAGCGCATCATGGGCCAGATAACCATAGTGATGGTTAGAGTGGGTGAAGTGGCAGCGAACGCACCGCGGGCCAGATAACCATAGTGATGTTTAGAGTGGGTGAAGTGGCAGCGAACGCACCGCGGGCCAGATAACCATAGTGATGTTTAGAGTGGGTGAAGTGGCAGCGAACGCACCGCGGGCCAGATAACCATAGTGATGTTTACAGTGGGTGAAGTGGCAGCTAACGCATCGCGGGCCAGATAACTACAGAGATGTTGAGAGTGGGTGAAGTGTCAGTGAACGCACCGCGGGCCAGATAACTACAGTGATGTTGAGAGTGGGTGAAGTGTCAGTGAACGCATCGCAGGTCAGATAACCATAGTGATGTTGAGAGTCGGTGAAGAGGCAGTGAACGCACCGCGGGCCAGATAACCACAGTGATGTTGAGAGTGGGTGAAGTGTCAGTGAACGCACCGCGGGCCAGGCTGCAGAGCGGCAGGAAGCCGTCCATGATGTCACACAGGAAGTTGAACTCTCCCAGCAGCTCGGAGCAGTCGGCTCGAGCATCGGAGAACACCGCTCGGCACTTCCTGTACGGGGAGCCCAGCTTGTCGTTGCACACGTCACCGATGTCAACCAGGAAGTGGAGGACGCTTCTCAGGGTGCGAGCTGGAAGGGCAAAAGGTCACAGTTATAAATTTACAATATATCTACTTTATGGCTGCAATGCCAGAGCAGGGGGAATGAGAGGGGGAAACACCAGAGCAGGGGGAATGAGAGGGGGAAACACCAGAGCAGGGGGAATGAGAGGGGGGAACACCAGAGCAGGGGAATGAGAGGGTTAAACACCAGAGCAGGGGGAATGAAAGGGTTAAAGAACAGAACAGGGGGAATGAGAGATTAATGGATTTTCAAAATAGTTGGAGATGAATTGAATAGTTAACTAATTTGTAGCTGTAATGTATTTGTTGTGATACAGATTGTATTAACTTCAGAGAGAAGGACTCCATCTAAACTCTTTAGGGACTTCTCAAGGAGCTCGTAATAATTAATAATAATAATAATAATAATAATAATAATAATAATAATAACTATTATTATTATTATTTGTATTTCTACACGAAAAACGTGCAGCTTCAGGCTCACCAATGTGTCGGACGCCGTCCGTCAGAGCGAGGATCAGGTCCTGGACTCTTCCTGCCACAGCGTGAGCGTTACCGCTGATCTCTCGGATGGTGTCCAACACGGCTACAAACCAAAACATTGGACCGAGACAGACACACAAATATCTCTGAAACTGGTCCAGAGACACACACCGAGCTGTAATGTAACCCTACAGGACTAATGTTCAGTCAGTCAGAGTCCACTAAAGGTTCTGTTGTTGCTGCTGACATACTCAGATTATTATTCTAAGTGTCTGACAACATTATGGGATGGATCCCTACAGAGATAGACCTTTTAGTTAAAGAGTAAGATCCTTTTAGTTTAACATGAAACAGCCCCAAAATCACCATCACCAAACTCCACCAGACTCCATGTAAATAATCAGGACTTTTAGCATGTATAGAGGCAGCATATCTCCACCAGACTCCATGTAAATAATCAGGACTTTTAGCGTGTATAGAGCCAGCATATCTCCACATGTAAATGGGTGAATTAAGGGTTTATTTCAACCAAACCAGAGTGGTGATTGTTGGAACAGTGGAAAGATGAACCAAGACGGCTTTTGATAGTTTTATTTAGTTTCTGTCCACTTTGAATGAAGTGTGTTTTACGATGATACAAGTCCTGATTATTTACATGGAGTCTGGTGGAGATATGCTGGCTCTATACACGCTAAAAGTCCTGATTATTTACATGGAGTCTGGTGGAGATATGCTGGCTCTATACACGCTAAAAGTCCTGATTATTTACATGGAGTCTGGTGGAGATATGCTGGCTCTATACACGCTAAAAGTCCTGATTATTTACGTGGAGTCTGGTGGAGATATGCTGGCTCTATACACGCTAAAAGTCCTGATTATTTACGTGGAGTCTGGTGGAGATATGCTGGCTCTATACACGCTAAAAGTCCTGATTATTTACATGGAGTCTGGTGGAGTTTGGTGATGGTGATTATGGGGCTGGACTCTAACTGCTGCTGAACATCTGTCCTGTAGGGCTACATTACAGCACGGTTCGTCTTAATACTGGACCAGTTTCAAGTCAAGCACTAAAGACACTAAAACATGGAAAATAGGCTCCAGGTTGAAAACAACGTTACCCTTAAACAGGATTAGTATTATTAACAGTATTTTGTTGTGATGGTGGAGGTGGGCGGGGCTTACAGTAAAGGGGCGTGGCTGCTCTCTGCATCAGCTCTTGCGTTTGATTGGCTGCCAGCTCGGCGCTACACAGCAGGCTGGAGGCGGCTCGCTCTGTGTTTTCTAAGGTGTTGCTGAGAGGACCGGTGAGCAGCAGCGACACAAACAGGAAGAGGAGGAACTTCCTGCCATGAGCTGAAACACAAGAGACGAGAGGCACTGTGATAGGCTGAGCAGGGCCACGCCTACATCTGGGAGCCCCAAACAAAGTCCTGCTAACAATCCCACAATGCACTGCATTTTAGAGCTGTGTGCAGCCATGTGAGCAGTGTTAACACGTAAGCTAGGTACATTTACTCATGTACGAAGTATTAACTTCAATGTACAACAGCAAACAGATAGCGTTACTGCAGAAGTAATCTGTATTCTTGACGTTCCACTTCCGGGATTGTTCCGGTGCCGCCGGACATTCGGCCAGATGTCCCGTCCCCTTCCTCTCTGTGTCGGGGGTTCTAACCTCAGGCTGATTTGTGAGGACTATGGTTAACTGCTCCTCAGATCTCTGCAGGGTAAATCCAGACAGCTAGCTATACTATCTGTCCAATCTGAGTTTTCTGTTGCACGACTAAAAATACTTTTGAACGTACACATGTTCCACCAGAACAAGTTCCTTCCTGAGACTATTTAGCAGAGGCACCGTGGCTCCGTCCGGAGCTTAGCCCCGCCCCCAAGATTGTGATTGGTTTAACCCTTGTGTTGTCTTCCCGTTGACCGTGCAACTTTGTGTTTTTCTGTAGTCAAAATTTTTAACATTTTGTTGTTCTTTTTCTACACTTGGATGTTTTTATTCCAACTATTTTGTCACTTTTTTTTCTATGTTTTTGTATATTTTTTTAACAAGTTACTTGTCGCTTTTTTTCAATGTTTTATTTCTCACTATTTTAAGAATTTTTTGTAAATTTATTTTTTAGTTTTTTACGATTTTCTGGGTCACTTTATTCCAATTTTTTGTAACAATTTTTTGTCACTTTTTCAAGATTTTTTTGTCACTTTTAAAAACATTTTGGTAACTTTATTCCATTTTTTTTTTGAAAAAAAATAATTGTCACTTTTTTAACAATTTGTTGTCACTTTATTCCAATTTTTTGTAACAATTTTTTTGTCACTTTTTTCCGATTTTGTTGTCACTTAAAAAAAAAAAAATGCAGATAAACCAGAGCACGTTGTTCTCCCATCCAGGAATGCTGGGTGGACTAGCCTGGCAAAGTGAGACTACTGCAGAAGTTACCGTTGATAATTAATGTTAAACACACTCTGAAAACTAAGTCAAACTGAACTAATACTAACAAACACACTCTGAAAACTAACTCAAACTGAACTAACACTAACAAACACACTGAAAACTAACTCAAACTGAACTAATACTAACAAACACACTTAAAACTAACTCAAACTGAACTAATACTAACAAACACACTCTGAAAACTAACTCAAACTGAACTAATACTAACAAACACACTCTGAAAACTAACTCAAACTGAACTAATACTAACAAACACACTCTGAAAACTAACTCAAACTGAACTAATACTAACAAACACACTTAAAACTAACTCAAACTGAACTAATACTAACAAACACACTCTGAAAACTAACTCAAACTGAACTAATACTAACAAACACACCCTGAAAACTAACTCAAACTGAATTAATACTAACAAACACACTCTGAAAACTAACTCAAACTGAACTAATACTAACAAACACACTCTGAAAACTAACTCAAACTGAACTAATACTAACAAACACACTCTGAAAACTAACTCAAACTGAACTAACACTAACAAACACACTCTGAAAACTAACTCAAACTGAACTAACACTAACAAACACTCTGAAAACTAACTCAAACTGAACTAATACTAACAAACACTCTGAAAACTAACTCAAACTGAACTAATACTAACAAACACTCTGAAAACTAACTCAAACTGAACTAATACTAACAAACACTCTGAAAACTAACTCAAACTGAACTAATACTAACAAACACACTCTGAAAACTAACTCAAACTGAACTAACACTAACAAACACTCTGAAAACTAACTCAAACTGAACTAATAATAACAAACACTCTGAAAACTAACTCAAACTGAACTAATAATAACAAACACTCTGAAAACTAACTCAAACTGAACTAATACTAACAAACACACTCTGAAAACTAACTCAAACTGAACTAACACTAACAAACACACTCTGAAAACTAACTCAAACTGAACTAATACTAACAAACACTCTGAAAACTAACTCAAACTGAACTAATACTAACAAACACTGAAAACTCACTCAAACTGAACTAATACTAAAAAACACTCTGAAAACTAACTCAAACTGAACTAATACTAACAAACACTCTGAAAACTAACTCAAACTGAACTAATACTAACAAACACACTGAAAACTAACTCAAACTGAACTAATACTAACAAACACACTCTGAAAACTAACTCAAACTGAACTAATACTAACAAACACACACTGAAAACTAACTCAAACTGAACTAATACTAACAAACACTCTGAAAACTAACTCAAACTGAACTAATACTAACAAACACTCTGAAAACTAACTCAAACTGAACTAATACTAACAAACACACTGAAAACTAACTCAAACTGAACTAATACTAACAAACACACTGAAAACTAACTCAAACTGAACTAATACTAACAAACACTCTGAAAACTAACTCAAACTGAACTAATACTAACAAACACTCTGAAAACTAACTCAAACTGAACTAATACTAACAAACACACTGAAAACTAACTCAAACTGAACTAATACTAACAAACACACTCTGAAAACTAACTCAAACTGAACTAATAATAACAAACACTCTGAAAACTAACTCAAACTGAACTAATACTAACAAACACACTCTGAAAACTAACTCAAACTGAACTAATACTAAAAAACACTCTGAAAACTAACTCAAACTGAACTAATACTAACAAACACTCTGAAAACTAACTCAAACTGAACTAATACTAACAAACACACTCTGAAAACTAACTCAAACTGAACTGAATACTAACAAACACTCTGAAAACTAACTCAAACTGAACTGAATACTAACAAACACTCTGAAAACTAACTCAAACTGAACTAATACTAACAAACACACTCTGAAAACTAACTCAAACTGAACTAACACTAACAAACACACTGAAAACTAACTCAAACTGAACTAATACTAACAAACACTCTGAAAACTAACTCAAACTGAACTAATACTAACAAACACACCCTGAAAACTAACTCAAACTGAACTAATACTAACAAACACTCTGAAAACTAACTCAAACTGAACTAATACTAAAAACACTTTGAAAACTAACTCAAACTGAACTAATACTAACAAACACACTGAAAACTAACTCAAACTGAACTAATACTAACAAACACTCTGAAAACTAACTCAAACTTAACTAATACTAACAAACACACTCTGAAAACTAACTCAAACTGAACTAACACTAACAAACACTCTGAAAACTAACTCAAACTGAACTAATACTAACAAACACACTCTGAAAACTAACTCAAACTGAACTGAATACTAACAAACACTCTGAAAACTAACTCAAACTGAACTAATACTAACAAACACTCTGAAAACTAACTCAAACTGAACTAATACTAACAAACACACTCTGAAAACTAACTCAAACTGAACTAATAATAACAAACACTCTGAAAACTAACTCGAACTGAACTGAATACTAACAAACACTCTGAAAACTAACTCAAACTGAACTAATACCAACAAACACTCTGAAAACTAACTCAAACTGAACTAATACTAACAAACACTCTGAAAACTAACTCAAACTGAACTAACACTAACAAACACTCTGAAAACTAACTCAAACTGAACTGAATACTAACAAACACTCTGAAAACTAACTCAAACTGAACTAATACTAACAAACACTCTGAAAACTAACTCAAACTGAACTAATACTAACAAACACACTCTGAAAACTAACTCAAACTGAACTAACACTAACAAACACTCTGAAAACTAACTCAAACTGAACTAATACTAACAAACACTCTGAAAACTAACTCAAACTGAACTAATACTAACAAACACACTCTGAAAACTAACTCAAACTGAACTAATACTAACAAACACTCTGAAAACTAACTCAAACTGAACTAATACTAACAAACACACTCTGAAAACTAACTCAAACTGAACTAATACTAACAAACACACTGAAAACTAACTCAAACTGAACTAATACTAACAAAACACTCTGAAAACTAACTCAAACTGAACTAACACTAACAAACACACTGAAAACTAACTCAAACTGAACTAATACTAACAAACACTCTGAAAACTAACTCAAACTGAACTAATACTAACAAACACACCCTGAAAACTAAAAACTGAAACTAACAAAACTGAAAACTAACTCAAACTGAACTAATACTAACAAACACTTTGAAAACTAACTCAAACTGAACTAATACTAACAAACACACTGAAAACTAACTCAAACTGAACTAATACTAACAAACACTCTGAAAACTAACTCAAAAACTAACTCAAACTTAACTAATACTAACAAACACACTCTGAAAACTAACTCAAACTGAACTAACACTAACAAACACTCTGAAAACTAACTCAAACTGAACTAATACTAACAAACACACTCTGAAAACTAACTCAAACTGAACTGAATACTAACAAACACTCTGAAAACTAACTCAAACTGAACTAATACTAACAAACACTCTGAAAACTAACTCAAACTGAACTAATACTAACAAACACACTCTGAAAACTAACTCAAACTGAACTAATAATAACAAACACTCTGAAAACTAACTCAAACTGAACTGAATACTAACAAACACTCTGAAAACTAACTCAAACTGAACTAATACCAACAAACACTCTGAAAACTAACTCAAACTGAACTAATACTAACAAACACTCTGAAAACTAACTCAAACTGAACTAACACTAACAAACACTCTGAAAACTAACTCAAACTGAACTGAATACTAACAAACACTCTGAAAACTAACTCAAACTGAACTAATACTAACAAACACTCTGAAAACTAACTCAAACTGAACTAATACTAACAAACACACTCTGAAAACTAACTCAAACTGAACTAACACTAACAAACACTCTGAAAACTAACTCAAACTGAACTAATACTAACAAACACTCTGAAAACTAACTCAAACTGAACTAATACTAACAAACACACTCTGAAAACTAACTCAAACTGAACTAATACTAACAAACACACTCTGAAAACTAACTCAAACTGAACTGAATACTAACAAACACTCTGAAAACTAACTCAAACTGAACTGAATACTAACAAACACTCTGAAAACTAACTCAAACTGAACTAATACTAACAAACACTCTGAAAACTAACTCAAACTGAACTAATACTAACAAACACACTCTGAAAACTAACTCAAACTGAACTAATACTAACAAACACACTCTGAAAACTAACTCAAACTGAACTAATACTAACAAACACTCTGAAAACTAACTCAAACTGAACTAATACTAACAAACACTCTGAAAACTAACTCAAACTGAACTAATACTAACAAACACTCTGAAAACTAACTCAAACTGAACTGAATACTAACAAACACTCTGAAAACTAACTCAAACTGAACTAATACTAACAAACACTCTGAAAACTAACTCAAACTGAACTAATACTAACAAACACACTCTGAAAACTAACTCAAACTGAACTAATACTAACAAACACACTCTGAAAACTAACTCAAACTGAACTAACACTAACAAACACACTCTGAAAACTAACTCAAACTGAACTAATACTAACAAACACTCTGAAAACTAACTCAAACTGAACTAATACTAACAAACACTCTGAAAACTAACTCAAACTGAACTAATACTAACAAACACTCTGAAAACTAACTCAAACTGAACTAAAATTCAATCATTAAGTCAGAACCAAATCAAAATAAGAAACTAATTGTGAATGTAAGACTACGATACCGTTGCAAGTGGAGGTGAATCTGACCTGAGCAGAGCGTGGGCATCAGCACGGAGACGTCGGCGCGGACGGCGGCGGACAGTCCCATGCCGAAGGCGGCCAGGACGGCCAGAGTCAGCGTGGTGTAGACGCACAGCCACAGAGGCTGATTCTGCAGGAAGAGAGCCATGGCTCCGTACACGGACGCCATCAGCAGCCCCAGACCAAACGGCAGCAGGCTCCGCCCCTCCTCCGACAGGTGACCTCTGAACTTCCTCCAGCCGCCGAGGTCAGAGCGCCCCGCTGACCTGGGGGAGGGAAACATAGACAGTATATATATATAAGAATGGAGCACCAGACCCCGTTTCTCTGGTCTGAGACCAGTGGAGGATATCAGAAGTCTCTTTCCCGGTGCTGGCTGAGTGTTACTGAGCAGCCTCCAACTGAGCTTGAAGACGTAGATGTGACGTGAGCAACGTGTCTGAAAGTGTGAAGTCTTCTGGTAGCTGTGAGAGAGAAATCTCAATCATTCCCAATCTCACAGAGATGGAGAGTGTAGGTATATGTAAGGAGATAACATAGACACAGGCTAATTACTGATCACTAACATGCTAGTTAACATTAGTAATTACTGATCACTAACATGCTAGTTAACATTAGTCATTAAACCTAAACAGCTAATGGACCACGAGACATATGGTGCGTTCTTTTTGTCCACCGAAGTCGATTTACGAGTTGTTTTCCGGAGTTACGAACCGGAAGTTGCAAAAACAGCGCATTAATTACTGATCACTAACATGCTAGTTAACATTAGTCATTAAATCTAAACAGCTAATGGAAGTCCAAACTGCCTGTGAGCTTCTCCTGTACTATACGGTAATTCCTCTACTGTGTGACAGTAAGTCTCGTGGTTATGACCCAATCGTTAGCCTATTGTTATAAAAGCGTCTGCTACGGAGCCATAACGTGAGCTACAAGGTAATGGAGCCTTTTA
>NC_041336.1:3036740-3074240 GCF_004354835.1 Perca flavescens
AAAACAGGTTTCTTCACCTGGTTCAATGCTCAGCTGTTCAAATAACAATAAAATGTAAACATAAATTCTGATTAACCCTTGTGTTGTCTTCCCGTCAATATTTTTGACGCCTTTTTTTCAGTTTGTTTTAGTTTTTTCCAACATTTTAAATTGTTAAATTTTTCTTCTACACATTTTCAGCGCTTATTTCTACGTCCCATATTTTCTAATATAGGGCTGGGCGATATAGAGAAAATCAGATATCACGATATTCTTGACCAAATACCTCGATGTATCGATATTGCGGCGATATATTCTAGAGTTGACAGTTGGTGCTCTCGCAAAATATCTTCACGCTTAGATTTTAGATAAATAATCATTAATAATAAAACAGCTAGAACAGTCTGGTAAGTTCCGAAAAGTCCATCACTTCACTGTAACGCAGCCTTTAAAACCAGTAAAAAAGACACTTATGTCATATCACGATATTACGATATTCAAAATCTAAGACGATATCTAGTCTCATATCACGATATCGATATTAATATCGATATATCGCCCAGCCCTAACTAAAGGCAAACTGAGCACATTTGTTATTTCAGAAGAGTGTATCAAACTGGTAACCCTTCGTATGACTCAGTCCCCATGAAGTAGCTCTCAGTTTAGAAAAGGTTGGTGACCCCTGCTCTAGTCTATAATACTTGTCTCGGTACGCCGATTGCAGCATTATACATTTGTAGTCTTGATTTGGGTGTGTACAGCGATCATTTACATTTATAAGGGTTATAAATCAGTATTTCCAGGAAGATGCTGAATTTTTTTGTGATTGTTGCGGGGCAAAAATCTTTGATTATGCGCCACGTTTTCTTAAAAAATGCGATGGAATGTGCATGATATTTATGCAATTTTATGCGATGAAATTTGTAAAAAACTGCTGTTTGCGTAATTACATCACTTCATAACGTTCCCATGGCAACAGGGGGAAATGTCTGCTCTTTTGTGAAGTAAACACAACATTTTTCAACTTTCTGCTAAGATATATTATGGGACTATTTTGCAACGAAAATGCGGGGATTATGAAATCATGCAAAGCCCCGCATATTTTGCACGTAAATCGGCAATTTGGCTGATTATGCGTTGAATTATGCGATCGCATAATCACGTTTTTCTAGATGGACTGACTACTACAGCCATGATAAACCTTTAGTGTTCTTTTAATTCTTTTAACACACTCTACTTAACTTAGTTCCTCAGTTATACTCTCATATCAGTTTCACATTTTCTCCGTCAGCTTTGTATGAAACCCTGGAATGAAGACAGGAAGAAAACACTTTGTTCATGTTAGTTTATTCATCATGTAAAGCTTCAGTTTGTTCACACATCCCATCAGTAAAGTCTGTTCAAAGACTCTTGTTCAATGATTTCATGAACACATTCACTTCATCCACACAGAACCAGAATCTCAGCTATGGAAAAGAGAAGAATGACTTATTGATTATGATTATTATAACAACATTTTGGTCCGCCAAACAAATAAATGTAAATCTAGATTTCTTTACAAATGTCCACAAAGAGAACAAAGTGTGTAGGATAAAGGAGGTCTGGTGATTTCTCTCTTCAGAGCCATGCAGTGGAAGAGAAACTAAATACACTTTGAGTTTGATTTGATTTCTGTGTCACAACAAACATTTGGCCCGTCCCACATGGGATTACAAGACACCGCTATTTAACAGACCTCTTCCTGTCCCGCAGATACATAACTTAGAGAAATACATGAATAACAAACAAGAACTAATATCTACAGATCATCTCGGTAGAGATTAGGGCTGCAGCTATCGATTCTTTTTGTAATCGATTAATCTAGCACTTTATCGATCGATTAATCGGATATTTTATTTTTTGCGTTTTTAAACAACCCAAACTAGGGAAAAAAGCAACATTTGTATTGCCTACATTGCTTACAATATAATCTCTCAAAAAACTAAACATATTAAGTTCATTTAAGTGCCATATTACATTGTTTTTAAAGATTTTTAAAAAAAAATATCATCCTCAAACTAAGGCATACACAAACATTACATTATGTTGTGTTAACTTTCAGAACTACAAGTTTCAACCTGAGACTGATCTGTATATACAGTAGGCCTATATGAAAATATTAGTTACACTCAACCTATTTTCATTAATATATTTGATTATAATGTCACACAGCTCTGTTACACTTATACTATTAGATCGTTGATCAGCTGTTTCTCCGTGGAGAGAGAGAGAGAGACAGAGAGAGAGAGATGCGCAACAATCAGCTGTTTGTTTGTTTGTTGTGTTGTGTTGACTTCTGTCTATTTTAGTTTGCACAACTCAGCAGAGTCTCCAAGAGAACCATAAAACCCTAGTCCAGCATAGAGGGGCTGAGTGAATGTGGTCTGGACTCTGTGGAGGAGAGTCATGGTTTCAGAGACACTGTAGAAGGACAGAATACCTGCACTGTGATCCAGGTACACTCCTACTCTGGAGGACTCAGGACCTGAGATGGTAGTATGGACTTTGTTGGACCAAAATAAATAAGTGTTGTTGTTACAATATAACGCCCAAGATTTGTCATTGAATCCAAATTCACATTCAAATGACCTCACTGCTCTGCTGATATCCTTGTATGAGACTGCTACATACACTGCTCCTCTCCTCTCCACCTCCCAGTAACAACATCCAGTCAGACTCTCTCTACTCAGGACCTGCCACCAGCCAGTGAATCTGTCTGGGTGACTAGAATAAGACTGTGTTTGACTCATTACTGTTGCTTTCCTGTTCCCCTCAGATAATAAAAGCTGTGTGTGTGCTGTGTTTGGATCCAGTGTGATTTCACGTGAATATTTTAAGAATCCAGCTCTGGTCTTGGGCTCTGGTTGTGGCAGTAAAACATCCACTTCAGTCCCTGTCAGTGAGACGTTTGTCCTCTTCTCTCTCAGGACGTCCTGTAGTTTATCTCTGACTTCTGACACGGCTGCTGTCACGTCCTCAAAGCAGCTCAGAGGACAGATATGGATGCTGGATGCTGATTGGCTGAGTGGTGACAGTGAGGGGTAGTTGTGTAGAAACTGGGTGTGATCCTCTGTGTGTGAGAGCTTCTCCAGCTCAGAGTCTTTCCTCTTCAGGTCAGTGATCTCCTGCTCCAGCTTCTCCTGAAGCTCTCTGACTCGACTCTCTTCTCTTTTCTGCTGGGATCTGACCTGCTGCTTCACATCAGAGCTTCTTTTCTCCAGGAGACGGATCAGCTCAGTGAAGATCTTCTCGCTGTCCTCCACTGCTTTATCAGCAGAGAGATTGATGACCTCCGCCTGCTGTTGAAGCAGCTTCACATCTTTCTCTCTGTCCTGGATTCTCTGCTGGATGGTCTGTCGACTCCCCTCAAGCTTTTTCTGCCTCTCAGTCCTTTCTGCTGCAGCTGAGACTGTGTTGTGGCCTTTATGTTCATCCACAGAGCAGAGATAACAGATAAGTTGCTGATCAGTACGACAGAACATCTTCATCACCTCATCATGACGAGAGCAGACGTTCTCCTGGAGCTTCTTGGACGGCTCCACCAGCTTGTGTTTCTTGAATGTCTCTGATTCATAATGAGGCTGAAGGTGTTTCTCACAGAAAGAAGCCAGACATTGCAGACAGGACTTGTGTGCTTTGAGTTTTCTCCCGGTGCAGACATCACAGGCCACATCTTCAGCTCCAGCATAGCAGTGATCAGCAGGAGCAGCTTGGAGTCCAGTCTTCTTCAGCTCCTCCACTAAATCTGCTAACATGGTGTTTTTCAGCAGGACAGGCCTCGGTGTGAATGTCTTCCTGCACTGAGGGCAGCTGTAGCTGTACTTACAATCCTCTACATCCCAGTGGCTTTTAATACAGTCCATGCAGTAGCTGTGTCCACAGGGAGTAGTCACCGGATCCTTCAGTAGATCCAGACAGATGGAACAAGAGAAGGTTTCCCGGTCCAGCTGAACTCCTTTCTGCGCCATTTCAGCTCTCAGTCAGTGACAACAACTGTCTGAGTCTCACTTCCTGAGTGAAACTAGTCTGAGCTCTGATCTAAAAACAGCAGTCATAGGCTGTTGTACCTCCTCCAGCATGTTGGTTACACCCCTCTGCAAACTGTAGCTCTGAAGGGGAGGGAACAAGGAAATATGAGCACAGAGTGGAGCTGGCTGTGTTTGAGAGCAGAAAGAGGATGGGGAGGGATTATCAAGCTTTGTTCTTTCCTGGAAGAGGAGTGGTTTGGGAGAGATCCTGGCTGTGTTGCAATGCCCATACTACCATTAGTATGAGAGGGAAAGATTTAGTTTGTCCCAATACATAGTATGTCAAAAGCACTATACCAAATATATGTCCTAATGCTTCCGGTCAGATTTTGCAGCATGCAAGCCAGCATGCTTTTCTGACCCACAATCCTCTGTGCAGCATATCTGAGCAAAAGGCTCAAAGTTCAAGTTGTAATGTTATCACAGAGTTTTATGTCCCGACTGTCTGCAGACTGTACTGCAGGCAACAGTACATACTTTGTAAGAGCAGCTGCAGTTTGTACTGATGTAAAAAGAAAAATTACATGATAAGGAAGGCAGCAAAACTTGTTGACAACAGAGCTCATTTCTCATTTAAAAACTCTGCTGACTTCAGCTATTAGGAGGTAAACTCTTCAGAATCAGAGGGCTTGGAGACAGCTCCCCAGATTACTAAATGACTGAGTTGTCCTGTAATTAAGTGGATCAAACTTTATAGCTTTACAGCTCTTAAAATAGTAAAATATAAAGCAACCTTAACTCTAACTGGTTCTGTCTCAAACACCTGAGTGAAACTAAATCCTAGCTCACACAATCCTAGTTAAGAAAAACAGCTCAAACAAATCAGTCACGTTAACATCAGACAGCAGATACAGTAACAGTGAAGCAGAGAAGCCTATTTTCGTTCATCGTTTTGTTTATTTCTACGTCATCGTATCATTAAACACAATTTCAGAAGGTACCATGATCATATGTAGGCTGCATGAAATGGGAAACCCCAAATCAGCTACTAAAAGCTTTCCAGAGGGGGCCCGATAACAATAAACATACAACAGATATTATACAAACTAGGGCTTTCAGCATTAACATGTTAATCGCGATGCGATTAAGGGCCGAGCATAACGCGTACATTTTTGTTTTTTAATCGCATTAATCATATGCCGCCATTTATTAACTTATTTTACACTTCACTCGGCTTCACGTCGTGCCTAACGGGCTACTATTTTGACCCTTTGCTGCACCATTACTTATCATCAAGCTGTCATACTTCCTCGTAACTGCTGCTGCAGGCAGCAGTACGACAGAACATCTTCATCACCTCATCATGACGAGAGCAGATGTTCTCCTGGAGCTTCTTGGACGGCTCCACCAGCTTGTATTTCTTGAATGTCTCTGATTCATAATGAGGCTGAAGGTGTTTCTCACAGAAAGAAGCCAGACATTGCAGACAGGACTTGTGTGCTTTGAGTTTTCTCCCAGTGCAGAAATCACAGGCCACATCTTCAGCTCCAGCATAGCAGTGATCAGCAGGAGCAGCTTGGAGTCCAGTCTTCTTCAGCTCCTCCACTAAATCTGCTAACATGGTGCTTTTCAGCAGGACAGGCCTCGGTGTGAACGTCTTCCTGCACTCAGGGCAGCTGCAGCTGTACTTACAATCCTCTTCATCCCAGTGGCTTTTAATACAGTTCATGCAGTAAATCCTGGCTGTTAGCCTGGTCTGGAGCAGGCTAGCTGTACAGAATAAATCTCCATGGTGATTTATGGGCCTCTGCTTTCGTGAAACCGAGTCAAGACTAAATTCATCCAGGATAACTGGGAAATCCCAGCTTAAATCCCTTATCTTGGTTTTGTGAAACAGGCCCCTGGACTTGGTCTTGACTCTGTTGTGTTTCAAAATCCACTAAGTAGGCAAGAAGAAGACTTAAAAGTTTAACAAGTATTTATTTAAGTAAAATCATAAGAGCATAAACGTGTACACGGGTTGAGCAGGCACACAGGCTTCTCTCATCAGACTGAATTTTCTGGCTTATACATGAATTCATATATCAGTCTCTAAGAGCATTTTGATTTGTTTATTAAAAGTTGGAGGAGTACCGTGGTTTAGACTTGGCCTCCCCTGGTTGGTGCACAGACTGGTCCCAGTCTTTTGGCACACGCCCTCTTCATCAGCTGTTAGGCAGACTTTAACTATGCTGATGGTCAGAGAGAACAATGCGCCGCTGTTGCCTGTCACAGGTTGAGGAGTAACTTATTCTCATGGTCAAACTGATATCAAACTGATATTAACTTTGTTGCTGCACTCTTGTTGCTTTCTGACCACCGTCATACAGTGCTGCTTTCTGCACGTACAACAGTATCCTTTTCTCATTTTGCATGACTAAGCTGTCACAGTGCTCTTCCACTAAACACACAACTATAATTCAACTATGATTTGTATCCTCATAAAGCATAGCCAGCTTGACTGATTATTTTTATTTCTTACAGATCCCCCTTTTCACACCTCAGGTGTGAATACTACTAAATTTAGGATTATATGGCCCTCAAACTGGTAAATAATTGGCCGCACTAGGGGAAGAAGAAGCAAGATTAATATAGCATAGCATTACATTGGTGATTCACTTCCTTCATTGTCCAAATCAGTCTCATCACCATCCTCCATCCCCAACAGGGGCATGGAGTAGGCTGGAGGAGCATCTTTCTGGGGATCTTTTTTGGTCAGAGCCACATCAATCCATCTGTTCACCAGAGTGAGACAACAAGGGATGCAACAGCATCCACAACACACCAATATGCCCAGAAACACTGCCACGGACATAAGCATGGAGAGCACAATTGCTTTGTATTTGCCAAAAACGTCCTCCAGCCAACTGGTGATGGGGTTTTCAGCCACACCCGAGTTCTCTGCTAGTTCATTGGCTAGAGAGGTCAACCCCTCCAAGGCTCTAGTGATGCTACCATCCGGGGCAGTATTATTGGGAATAAATGTACAACAAGCATCTCCAAACATGTGGCACACACCCCCTTTTTCTGCCAACAACATGTCCAGTGCCATACGGTTCTGAAATGCCATGAGTGAGGAGGCGCCTAATTGTTCGGACACACCCCTCAGGCCATCCCTAGTCCGGTTCAAAAACCTCTGCTGGTTGTAGTATATATAATTTATCCAGTCCACATTCTTGTTTGTAGTTATCCAGGGCAGTATAGATTCAAAACCCTTTGCTATCTGATTCTGAGCTTTGAACTCCTCTGGTACACCCCTTGGTATTCCAATTGCATCTATATACACCTTACTATCTATAGACCCGAACGGGGTGCTTGGATCTCCCCATGTACCAAAACCCAAGTCAGTGTCTCTTTTAGCCCTCTTCAAGGAATGTTTGTGGTAGGTAGACTGTACTGTCTCCTCTAGCTTCCCTGCGCTAATAGGAAGCATGGTAATCGGCAATAATAGGGACACTAAGGCGCAGCTTCCCCCCCATTTAGCAGGTAAGGATGGTCTAAGGCGGGGCTGTGTCGAGTCCCTTACTCTGATTGTTAAACATCGGCTGTGTGACATTGGGAACGAACGAAGATGTGTTGTAGGTGTATATACAAAACTTCTTAGGTAGGTGTCCCACATTCATGGTAGAGCTGTTGGGTTGTGTGATGCAAGTATAGTTACCAGGGTAGGCGACCACTCCTGGAGGCGGTTGTATTGCACGCACTCTGGGATACAGAAGAGACAGGGTCCTGCAGACATCACTTTCCATGGTCACATCACTGTAAAGACTTGACATACAATTATAACCAATAAGGTCGTCCACAGGTGAGAGTGGGAATGGTACTGTCCCCAAATGAGGTCTTGCTTTAGCACAGATAACACAGTCAGACATGTTATGCGTTCTAGCAGTATATTTCATCATTTTGAGCCACGTGTTACCTGAGGGTGTGAAACCAGTTTCCATCTCCAACCTTTCCTCAATGGTAAAGTCCTCTAGGTTCAAATATTTTACTAATGGCCCTTTAGAGTCTTTCAGGACACCCATACCTGTGTTCATTGCGTCAACCTGGACAGTAATGGATGTGGACAGTGTACTATTACTCCATGGGTCTGTGACTTGAATGATGAACTGTCCTAACGGATCTTTCCCTTCAGCATACAATCCCATAACATAAGTCCCTGCATCCTCTGGTTTTGGATCCTTCAACGTCACATATATAGGATTACATTTCTGTTCCTGGCATCGTCTTTCCTGCTTTCTACCTACACTCAGTCTGGATTTCAGGTCCCTATGTGTTATCGTAAGGTGCATTGTATCATATGATTCACATCCCACATTTCCCCAATCTGAGCCTGTGTTAGCTATGGCACACTTCCAACTGCTACACCACTTGCCTGAGTTGGTCGTGACGCATATGTATATGACTTCCTCTCTTCTGTCTTTGGTGGTGCATGGCACTATGTCGCATAGGTCTAATAGGGCTGTGCTTGTGTGTCCCCTAATAAATGACAATGTGATCTGTCCTTTTGTTCTTGTCACCTGAACCTCCCTTCTTCCTCTGTCATATTTGGTATCTATGAACCAAAATAACAACATAACGAGTATGGCTGTAGATATTAGCATACCTACCCAGACCTTCCATGTGCATACATAGTAGTATTTTTGTCTGGGTTCACTCCCTTGGCCTGATTGCCTAAGTTTGAACGGGAGCGGCATTGTGGATCAAATCAGCTCTAACTTCCTTCAAATCACGGGAAGGTGTAGGTGCTGGGGAACAATGTGTCAGGTGGTGCCAAGCAGCTCCTGCCTTGCCTTTTACTTGGACAGAGTGTGAGGTAACCTCCCTCACTTCGTACGGTCCAAGCCACCTGGGCTCGGTCCACTTTCTCTTGTGGACTTTCACTCGCACTCAGTCACCTACCGGGGCCTTGAATGGTTTCTTGTTATTGTGTTTGTTGCATGTGTCACATTCTTCCACAAAGTTGGTGATGATGTCTGACATCCATGGGTGCCACCATAGTTCTTTCATGTTTGTCAGGGTTCTTCTGGTTCCCTCATGGGTGGGGCCGTGCATGGTTGGGAACAATAGTCGACATAGCTTTGCCGGAGCCACTATGTGTCCAGTGTGTGACCTCCAAATGCCGTCTTTATCCTTGCATGCTCCTTTTCTCTGCCATTCTGAATGTTCATATGGTCCGGCCTCTTCTTGGATGTCTTTTATGTTTTCTGTGGTTAGTTCTGTTGGTCCTCCCTCTGGTTGTAGTGTCATTTGTCTGGGAGTGTACCCTCCAACTTCTTTGGCTCTTTGGTCTGCTGCTTCATTTCCTTTTGCCACCCTTGTGTCTGCTTTGTCATGTCCTTTGCACTTCATTATTGCCACTGCTGCTGGCACTTTTACTGCTTCCAGTAGGGTTACCAGTTGATCCTTGTGCTTGACGGGAGTCTTGCTGGTGGTCAGGAAATTCCTCTTTTGCCATTGTGGTCCATCTATATGCACCGCTCCATGTGCGTATGCTGAGTCTGTGTAGATATTGACCCTTTTCCCTTCTGACCACTGCAGTGCTTTTGTGAGTGCCAATATTTCAGCCATTTGTGCTGATGCAGGTTGTGGTATTATTCCTGAGTCCACTTCGGTGTGTGTACCGTCTGCGTGTTGTTCCATCACCGCATACGCAGCCACATTTCCATTTTCTCCTTTGTAGCAGCATCCATCTGTGTACAGCCAATGTTGTGCATCTGGCAGAGGTTCGTTTTTCAGGTCTGGCCTGAGTTTCAGTTCTTGTGCTGCCACTTCTTCACAGCTGTGGGGTTTTCCGTGTCCCATTTTGTCTGCCAAATTGATGGCTGAGGTTACAAAAGTGATGTGGGGTTGTCTCAGCTCCTTCTGTATTTTCAGTTTTCGTTCAGTACTGAACGTGAATGCATTGCTCTGATGTTTGTCCTTGTTCAATAGTGTCCAATTTTGAGCTGTGGTAGGTTAGCACTAACCTGTCTCCCCCCTTTTTCTGGAAAAGAGCGGCATGAACATGTCCGTTCTTGACAGAAACATCAAGATGCCAACATGGTCCAGCTCCCTGGGTGATTGGCGGGAGGTCATCCAGTAACCCCTCCAGATCTCTGTGTTTAAATGGCACATACACTCCAAAGTTGGTTGAGGGGTGTTCCATAATAGGGAAAGCTCCGGTCCCCCCTTTTTTGGGTCTGTCTCTAAGGTCATATTCTCTTCTTGCTTCATCCATGACCTTCGCTTCTCCTTCAAACACACCTTGCAGTGTGGGGGACCCCTTTTGGTGAAGTGTTTTGTAATTCTGTGCTGCTTTTCATCTTCATCGTCAGTAGAGGATACGTCAGTTCCTGATTCCTTCAAGCTAACCGCTGAGGTGTGGCTGGAGAAGGTGTAGTCAGAGTGTTTGGAGACTTTATCTGAGGGTTTCATTTACAAATAGATCAAAAGGAGGTGGTCTCACTTGCAGACCCCCTCTAGGAGTGCTCTGGGACCGAGGTTGGGGCAGGAGTTGAGGCGTTGATTGTGATGGTGGCAGTTGGAGTGATGCAGTGGATGGTCCTGGGGGTCCTTGGCCTGGTGGTGACTGTGTCCCAACCATGGATTCCCCCTTGAGCTGGCTCATTTCTGCTCTGGTGTTTTCCATTTGATTTTCTAGTTTGTCAACTGTGTCAGTCAGGTCGGCTGTGCATTTCACCAGATTTGCCAGGTCGTTGTGTTGGGGGATGTCCAGATCCAGAACTCCTCCATTCACTTCCAGTACACCTCTCTTTACTGGCACCACAGGAGCTTGAACCACTGTTATAGCCTCGTAGGATGGAGGTGCTGTTGGTTGTGGCAGGGAAGGTTACATGCTGGCAGTGGCTGTGGTTGGGTTATTATTAGTCTTTTCTGGTACTACTTCAGTTGTGCCACCAGATGTTGCCAACTTATCATTTTTCCTTTTCAGTTTATCCAGCACTTCAGTCAGCCCCCTTGTGACATCTTTCTCCACGGCCTTCTTTTGTTTACGCCCCCATGCAGGCCCCCACCTACTACTCCCTTTTTCTTTCCATTCTGTGTCTGCCACTCGTGCCTGACTCTCTGCTCTGATATTCAAAGTTCTCAATACACTCTCATCTCTCCCTATGTCTGCCAACAGTCCTTCCTTTTCCCACTTACAAAGTATCTTTTTCCCTGTCTCAACCCATTGTTTCTGCTGCAACCCCCCGGGTGCTTTCTTCCCCAGTTTCACCAACAGAAAAGCTGTCAGTTCTTCCATTTCAGCACTGTATGCACAATCTTTCACTTCTTTTTGCCATGATACAGTTCCCAACAGCACCCAAAACACACTATATATAAGAAACCGAATATATTTTCAACGAACAATTGTCTCTGCTTTTCAAAGTGTCAATTTGACTCTGTAATGTCAGTTACAGAGTTACAGTCTCTTGTCCTGCTGTATGTTGCTCTCAAAATCTGAGTCTAGCTCTAAACTCACTTCGTCACCACTACCTGTTACTGTTTCACTCTTTTCCTAAAGTATTCTCCCCTGTCCGTTCGGACACTTCACACAATGAACCTTCACTAATAATTGTTTCTACTTCAAGCTGTGCCTTATTAATTTTATCCTCTTCACAGTATACCTCAAAATCAAACAGCGCTCTAGTAATTTTATTCTCTTCACAATATACTTCAAAATCTGCCTCCGTATCGAAATGTAAAACTTTTTCTGTCATTGCATTGAATTCACAATCATTGGCTTTTTACAGTATCTACCAACCAACCGACTGAGATTCCTCTAATTAAGTCAAATTAAACCAACTCTCCGGTCACAGTGGACCAGGAGCTTTTTACAGGCTTTCTTTTCACTCTGTTAACAGTTCTTATTTTACAATTTTGTTTTACTGTTTAGTTTTCTTTTATACTCTTAAGATTTCATTCAATTTACCAACGGCACTCTTGTTCTTCTTCACTCAAAAATTTGGTTATGCTCAATGTGCAGAAGTTAGATATTAACAGGTCTCTGCTTACCTTATTTTTGACAGCGCGCTGTTTTGAGTGAACGAAAAACTGGAGTCCGTCCTGTCTGCTCAATTCAGGGGAAAGTCCTCTGGCGCCACTTAGTGGATCACGTCAGGGTCACCACTTTTTCATGTCTCAAAATCCACTAATTAGGCAAGAAGAGGACTTAAAAGTTTAACAAGTATTTATTTAAGTAAAATCATAAGAGCATAAACGTGTACACGGGTCCGAGTTGAGCAGGCACACAGGCTTCTCTCATCAGACTGAATTTTCTGGCTTATACATGAATTCATATATCAGTCTCTAAGAGCATTTTGATTAGTTTATTAAAAGTTGGAGGAGTACCGTGGTTTAGACTTAGCCTCCCCTGGTTGGTGCACAGACTGGTCCCAGTCTTTTGGCACACGCCCTCTTCATCAGTTCTTAGGCAGACTTTAACTATGCTGATGGTCAGAGAGAACAATGCGCCGCTGTTGCCTGTCACAGGTTGAGGAGTAACTTATTCTCATGGTCAAACTGATATCAAACTGATATTAACTTTGTTGCTGCACTCTTGTTGCTTTCTGACCACCGTCATACAGTGCTGCTTTCTGCACATACAACAGTAGCCTTTTCTCATTTTGCATGACTAAGCTGTCACAGTGCTCTTCCACTAAACACACAACTATAATTCAACTATGATTTGTATCCTCATAAAGCATAGCCAGCTTGACTGATTATTTTTATTTCTTACAACTCCGATTCGAACCTTTTTGGACTCGGTCTTGACTAGTCCTGATCTTGGACTCAACAACGGTGGTCTTGACTACAGCCCTGCCTGCAATGTCAAACTGGAACATATTACCACTGCATTAAACACAGATTACAAGTGAGGTCAGTTTCAAAAAGGGAGTTAAATTAGCATTAGTCAAACAGAAATCATCTTAAAGTGCATATTATAGTGGGGATGTGAATGTGGATTAATATCGTGTTGTTTACCTAAGTACTGAGAAAAGTTAAAGGCATTTGTTTTTGTGCAGAATAAGTTAAGAATCCCTCCGTCATTATATTACTATTACTAAATATTTTGAGCAAACAAAGTCTAAATAATTTGAGAAAAAGTCAAAATAATTTGAGAAAAAGTCAAAATAATTTGAGAAACAGTCAAAATAAGAAAAAAAGTAATTTGAGAAAAAAAGTCTAAATATTTTGACTTGGAGATGGAGACAGCTTAGAGCCCAAAAGGACGCCTAGTTGGCTAATTTCCACCTGAACAGGTACCGTTAGCTTCAGGCTCATTTATCACGGCTACAAGGGACCGGCATTTTATGTAATTTCAATATTTGTGTTCTCAAATTGAATTATGTAGCTAGAGTAGTCGAGTTGGTTACTCACTAAAACAACTGAGACACTGCCAGTAAAGTGATCTTAACTGTTACACAACACAATGAATCTGACAGCACATTGGACTGAGTGTGATTGTGGTTGTAAAAAATAAAAAATATATATTTTGAATTTTGACAAGATTAATCAGAAATTATCTCATCATCAAAAAAATCTAAATATTTTTAGGAAAAAAGTCAAAATATTTATTATTCATCATCATCAATAAAACACATTTCAAACAAACTGAGAAGACGGCGGTGATCTGTATTCTTAATAAATGAAAACCATAAATATTTAACACTATCACATTTCATAGTTTTAATCTGAGACTTGGAAGGCCCGGAGAAAATAAAAGACTTTAGATTGAATTATAACAAAATATATAATCGTGTGAAACTCTTTTATGGTTCTTATATTCACAGCAGGTTTCATCCTGTTAACGTACAGAATATATAAACAGATACTTACATTCACATTAAACTAATGTTAAACACCTTCATGAAAACCTCTTCGGCTCGAACATAGTAATAGTAGCTATTACTGATTTCTATTCTGAAATTATTTAGACTTTTTTTTTTCTCAGAACTCGAACCTCCTATGGCGCCATTTTGATGCTACCAAGCCGACACCTCCCGTTGGCATCCCATTGACTCCCATTCATTTTGTCGTCACTTTGACAGAGAATAACTTTACATCTGAAGCGTTTAAAGACTCTATTTGTCCATTGTTTATTTCTAAAGAAACACGACAATGTATAAAAGGCTCCATTACCTTGTACCTCACGTTATGGCTCCGTAGCAGACTCTTCTATAAAAATACACTAACGATTGGGTCATAACCACGAGACTTACTGTCACACAGTAGAGGAATTACCGTATAGTACAGGAGAAGCTCACAGGCAGTTTGGACTTACATTATCTGTTTAGGTTTAATTACTCATGTTAACTAGCATGTTAGTGATCAGTAATTACTAATGTTAACTATCATGTTAGTGATCAGTAATTACTAATGTTAACTAGCATGTTAGTGATCAGTAATTACTAATGTTAACTAGCATGTTAGTGATCAGTAATTACTAATATTAACTAGCATGTTAGTGATCAATAATTAGCCTGTACCTATGTTATCTCCTTACATATACCTACACTCTCCGTCTCTGTAAAATTGGGAATGATCATTTACATTTATAAGGGTTATTAATCAGTCCTTCCAGAAAGATGCAGATTTTTTTTGTGATTGTTGCGGGGCAAAAATCCTTGATTATGCGGCAATGTTTTCTTAAAAAATGCGATAGAATATATGGGATATTTATGCAATTTTATGCGATGAAATAATAAATAATAATAATAAATAATAAAAACTGCGGTTTGATGAAAAAGACAGACACCGACACCCTGCTTTTTGATGATGTTCACGTCGCGGAAATCGGCAATTTATGCGGTGAAAGTGCGCCCCCCCCCGCATAACTATGCAGACTTTGGCTGATTATGCGTTGAATTATGCGATCGCATAATCACGTTTTTCTGGAGGGACTGGTTAGTACAGCCATGATAAACCTTTTATTGTTCTTTTAATTCTTTTAACACACTCTACTTAATCGCAGTGAACAAGTGATAGAAAACTCTGCTCATTTCTCTGTGACGGAGCAGTTTTAGTGAGGAGAGTTGAAAGGACAGAGACTGACTGACTCTAAACATGAACACTGTACTTTGTGGTGTTTCAGGAGGAAAAGTGCTTCAGTTATACTCTCATATCAGTTTCACATTTTCTCCGTCAGCTTTGTATGAAACCCTGGAATGAAGACAGGAAGAAAATACTTTGTTCATGTTAGTTTATTCATCATGTAAAGCTTCAGTTTGTTCACACATCCCATCAGTAAAGTCTGTTCAAAGACTCTTGTTCAATGATTTCATCAACACATTCACTTCATCCACACAGAACCAGAATCTCAGCTATGGAAAAGAGAAGAATGACTTATTGATTATGATTATTATAACAACATTTTGGTCCGCCAAACAAATAAATGTTAATCTAGATTTCTTTACAAATGTCCACAAAGAGAACAACGTGTGTAGGATAAAGGAGGTCTGGTGCTTTCTCTCTTCAGAGCCATGCAGTGGAAGAGAAACTAAATACACTTTTAATTTGATTTGATTTCTGTGTCACACCAAACATTTGGCCCGTCCCACATGGGATTACAAGACACCGCTATTTAACAGACTTCTTCCTGTCCCGCAGATACATAACGTGGAGAAATACATGAATAACAAACAACAACTCATATCTACAGATCATCTTGGTAAAGATCTTTTTTAACATATCGTCCTGTTTCAACAATCAAAGGTAAAATAACAGATCTCTACTGAGCACATTGAGAGATTCTGGGACTCCCCAAATGATTTTCTCAACAAACAAAAAACATTTCATCACTTCTAAAATGTCAATACAAGAGACAAAAACGTCAAACTAATTTCCAAAGACGTTGATGAAAACAAATAAATCTCAAAAAAACTGACAAGAAATGTTGATAGAAGCAAAAAAAAAATACGAAAAAATGTCACAAAAACCTGTAAACACATGAAAACATGACACTAACAAAAAATGTTGAAAAGTGGCCAGGTTTGTTCAGCGGGTAGGGTAAGCGCACATATACTGAGAGGTTTATGCCTCGACGCAGAGGTCCAGGGTTCGAGTCCCACCTGTGACGATTTCCTGCATGTATTCCCCCTCTCTCACCTCGCTGTCATATCAAAATAAAGGCAGAAAAGGCCCAAAAAATATCGTGAAAAAAAATAAAATGTCACAACAATCAGCTGTCAGCAACAAACATGGAGACTAAATAAGTCGAAGAGTTAAAACACTGAATTTAACCCTTAAATGACTTCTGTCTATTTTAGTTTACACAACTCAGCAGAGTGTCCAGGAGAACCATAAAACCCTAGTCCAGCATAGAGGGGCTGAGTGAATGTGGTCTGGACTCTGTGGAGGAGAGTCATGGTTTCAGAGACACTGTAGAAGGACAGAATACCTGCACTGTGATCCAGGTACACTCCTACTCTGGAGGACACAGGACCTGAGACGGGAGTAGTGACATTGTTGTACCAAAATGTATATCTGTTGTTGGTACAATCCAACGCCCATGATTTGTCATTGAATCCAAATCCACATTCATACGACCTCCCTGCTCTGCTGATATTCTTGCATGTGACTGCTACATTAACTGCTCCTCTCTTCTCCACCTCCCAGTAACAACATCCAGTCAGACTCTCTCTACTCAGGACCTGCTCCCAGCCAGTGAATCTGTCTGGGTGACTAGAATAAAACTGTGTTTGACTCATAAATGTTGCTTTCCTGTTCCCCTCAGATAATAACAGATGTGTGTGTGCTGTGTTTGGATCCAGTGTGATTTCACGTGAATATTTTAAGAAGTCAGCTCTGGTCTTGGGCTCTGATTGTGGCAGTAAAACATCCACTTCAGTCCCTGTCAGTGAGACGTTTGTCCTCTTCTCTCTCAGGACGTCCTGTAGTTTATCTCTGACTTCTGACACGGCTGCTGTCACGTCCTCAAAGCAGCTCAGAGGACGGATATGGATGTTGGATGCTGATTGGCTGAGTGGAGACAGTGAGGGGTAGTTGTGTAGAAACTGGTTGTGATCCTCTGTGTGTGAGAGCTTCTCCAGCTCAGAGTCTTTCCTCTTCAGCTCAGTGATCTCCTGCTCCAGCTTCTCCTGAAGCTCTCTGACTCGACTCTCTTCTCTTTTCTGCTGGGATCTGACCTGCTGCTTCACATCAGAGCTTCTTTTCTCCAGGAGACGGATCAGCTCGGTGAAGATCTTCTCGCAGTCCTCCACTGCTTTATCAGCAGAGAGATTGATGGCCTCCGCCTGCTGTTGAAGCAGCTTCACATCTTTCTCTCTGTCCTGGATTCTCTGCTGGATGGTCTGTCGACTCCCCTCGAGCTCTCTCTGCCTCTCAGTCCTTTCTGCTGCAGCTGAGACTGTGTCGTGGCCTTTATGTTCATCCACAGAGCAGAGATAACAGATAAGCTGCTGATCAGTACGACAGAACATCTTCATCACCTCATCATGATGAGAGCAGACGTTCTCCTGGAGCTTCTTGGACGGCTCCACCAGCTTGTGTTTCTTGAATGTCTCTGATTCATAATGAAACTGAAGGTGTTTCTCACAGTAAGAAGCCAGACATTGCAGACAGGACTTGTGTGCTTTGAGTTTCCTCCCGGTGCAGAAATCACAGGCCACATCTTCAGCTCCAGCATAGCAGTGATTAGAAGGAGCAGCTTGGAGTCCAGTCTTCTTCAGCTCCTCCACTAAATCTGATAACATGGTGTTTTTCAGCAGGACAGGCCTCTGTGTGAACGTCTTCCTGCACTGAGGACAGCTGTAGCTGTACTTACAATCCTCTACATCCCAGTGGCATTTAATACAGTCCATGCAGTAGTTATGTCCACAGGGAGTAGTCACCGGATCCTTCAGTAGATCCAGACAGATGGAACAAGAGAAGGTTTCCCGGTCCAGCTGAACTCCTTTCTGCGCCATTTCACCTCTCGCTCAGTAACGACTGTCTGAGTCTCACTTCCTGAGAAGTGAAACTAGTCTGAGCTCTGATCTAAACACAGCAGTGACACGCTGTAGTACTTCCCCCAGCATGTTGGTTACACCCCTCTGCAAACTGTAGCTCTGAAGGGGAGGGAACAAGGAAATATGATCCCAGAGTGGAGCTGGCTGTGTTTGAGAGGAGGAAGAGGAGGGAGGGGTTATCAAGCTTTGTTCATTCCTGGAAGAGGAATGGTTTGGGAGAGATACTGGCTGTGTTGCTATGCCCATACTACCATTAGTATGAGAGGGAAAGATTTAGTTTGTCCCAATACATAGTATGTCAAAAGCACTATACCAAATATATGTCCTAATGCTTCTGGTCAGATTTTGCAGCATGCAAGCCAGCATGCTTTTCTGACCCACAATCCTCTGTGCAGCATATCTGAGCAAGAGGCTCAAAGTTCAAGTTGTAATGTTATCACAGAGTTTTATGTCCCGACTGTCTACAAACTGTACTGCAGGCAACAGTACATACTTTGTAAGAGCAGCTGCAGTTTGTACTGATGTAAAAAAAAATTACATGATAAGGAAGGCAGCAAAACTTGTTGACAAAAGAGCTCATTTCTCATTTGAAAACTCTGCTGACTTCAGCTATTAGGAGGTAAACTCTTCAGAATCAGAGGGCTTGGAGACAGCTCCCCAGATTACTAAATGACTGAGTTGTCCTGTAATTAAGTGGATCAAACTTTATAGCCTTACAGCTCTTGAAATAGTAAAATATATAGCAACCTTAACTCTAACTGGTTCTGTCTCAAACACCTGAGGGAAACTAAATCCTAGCTCACACAATCCTAGTTAAGAAAAACAGCTCAAACAAATCAGTCACGTTAACGTCAGACAGCAGATACAGTAACAGTGAAGCAGAGAAGCCTATTTTCGTTCATGGTTTCGTTTATTTCTACGTCATCATTGTATCATTAAACACAATTTCAGAAGGTACCATGATCATATGTAGGCCGCATGAAATGGGAAACCCCAAATCAGCTACTAAAAGCTTCTCAGAGGGGGCCCGATAACAATAAACATACAACAGATATTATACAAACTAGGGCTTTCAGCATTAACATGTTAATCGCGATGCGATTAAGGGCCGAGCATAACGCGTACATTTTTGTTTTTTGATCGTATTAATCATATGCCGCCATTTATTAATTTATTTTACACTTCACTCGGCTTCACGTCGTGCCTAACGGGCTACTATTTTGACCCTTTGCTGAACCTTTACTTATCATCAAGCTGTCATACTTCCTCGTAACTGCTGCTGCAGGCAGCAGTACGACAGAACATCTTCATCACCTCATCATGACGAGAGCAGACGTTCTCCTGGAGCTTCTTGGACGGCTCCACCAGCTTGTATTTCTTGAATGTCTCTGATTCATAATGAGGCTGAAGGTGTTTCTCACAGAAAGAAGCCAGACATTGCAGACAGGACTTGTGTGCTTTGAGTTTTCTCCCAGTGCAGACATCACAGGCCACATCTTCAGCTCCAGCATAGCAGTGATCATCAGGAGCAGCTTGGAGTCCAGTCTTCTTCAGCTCCTCCACTAAATCTGATAACATGGTGCTTTTCAGCAGGACAGGCCTCTGTGTGAACGTCTTCCTGCACTGAGGACAGCTGTAGCTGTACTTACAATCCTTTTCATCCCAGTGGCTTTTAATATAGTTCATGCAGTAAATCCTGGCTGTTAGCCTGGTCTGGAGCAGGCTAGCTGTACAGAATAAATCTCCATGGTGATTTATGTGCCTCTGCTTTCGTGAAACCGAGTCAAGACTAAATTCATCCATGATAACTGGGAAATCCCAGCTTAAATCCCTTATCTTGGTTTTATGAAACAGGCCCCTGGACTTGGTCTTGACTCTGTTGTGTCTCAAAATCCACCAAGTAGGCAAGTATTTATTTAAGTAAAATCATAAGAGCATAAACGTGTACACGGGTCCAATTGAGCAGGCACACAGGCTTCTCTCATCAGACTGAATTTTCTGGCTTACACATGAATTCATATATCAGTCTCTAAGAGCATTTTGATTTGTTTATTAAAAGTTGGAGGAGTACCGTGGTTTAGACTTAGCCTCCCCTGGTTGGTGCACAGACTGGTCCCAGTCTTTTGGCACACGCCCTCTTCATCAGTTCTTAGGCAGACTTTAACTATGCTGATGGTCAGAGAGAACAATGCGCCGCTGTTGCCTGTCACAGGTTGAGGAGTAACTTATTCTCATGGTCAAACTGATATCAAACTGATATTAACTTTGTTGCTGCACTCTTGTTGCTTTCTGACCACCGTCATACAGTGCTGCTTTCTGCACGTACAACAGTATCCTTTTCTCATTTTGCATGACTAAGCTGTCACAGTGCTCTTCCACTAACCACACAACTATAATTCAACTTTGATTTGTATCCTCATAAAGCATAGCCAGCTTGACTGATTATTTTTATTTCTTACAGATCCCCCTTTTCACACCTCAGGTGTGAATACTACTAAATTTAGGATTATATGGCCCTCAAACTGGTAAATAATTGGCCGCACTAGGGGAAGAAGAAGCAAGATTAATATAGCATTACATTGGTGATTCACTTCCTTCGTTGTCCGAATCAGTCTCATCACCATCTTCCATCCCCAACAGGGGCATGGAGTAGGCTGGAGGAGCATCTTTCTGGGGATCTTTTTTGGTCAGAGCCACATCAATCCATCTGTTCACCAGAGTGCGACAACAAGGGATGCAACAGCATCCACAACACACCAATATGCCCAGAAACACTGCCATGGACATAAGAATGGAGAGCACAATTGCTTTGTATTTGCCAAAAACGTCCTCCAGCCAACTGGTGATGGGGTTTTCAGCCACACCCGAGTTCTCTGCTAGTTCATTGTCTAGAGAGGTCAACCCCTCCAAGGCTCTAGTGAGGCTACCATCCGGGGCAGTATTATTGGGAATAAATGTACAACAAGCATCTCCAAACATGTGGCACACACCCCCTTTTCTGCCAACAACATGTCCAGTGCCATACGGTTCTGAAATGCCATGAGTGAGGAGGCGGCTAATTGTTCGGACACACCCCTCAGGCCATCCCTAGTCCGGTTCAAAAACCTCTGCTGGTTGTAGTATATATAATTTATCCAGTCCACATTCTTGTTTGTAGTTATCCAGGGCAGTATAGATTCAAAACCCTTTGCTATCTGATTCTGAGCTTTGAACTCCTCTGGTACACCCCTTGGTATTCCAATTGCATCTATATACACCCTACTATCTATAGATCCGAACAGGGTGCTTGGATCTCCCCATGTACCAAAACCCAAGTCAGTATCTCTTTTAGCCCTCTTCAAGGAATGTTTGTGGTAGGTAGACTGTACTGTCTCCTCTAGCTTCCCTGCGCTAATAGGAAGCATGGTAATCGGCAATAATAGGGACACTAAGGCGCAGGTTCCCCCCCATTTAGCAGGTCAGGATGGTCTAAGGCGGGGCTGTGTCGAGTCCCTTACTCTGATTGTTAAACATCGGCTGTGTGACATTGGGAACGAACGAAGATGTGTTGTAGGTGTACATACAAAACTTCTTAGGTAGGTGTCCCACATTCATGGTAGAGCTGTTGGGTTGTGTGATGCAAGTATAGTTACCAGGGTAGACGACCAATCCTGGAGGCGGTTGTATTGCACGCACTCTGGGATACAGGAGAGACAGGGTCCGAGACAGAGACATCACTTTCCATGGTCACATCACTGTAAAGACTTAACATACAATTATAACCAATAAGGTCGTCCACAGGTGAGAGTGGGAATGGTACTGTCCCCAAATGAGGTCTTGCTTTAGCACAGATAACACAGTCAGACATTTTATGCGTTCTAGCAGTATATTTCATCATTTTGAGCCACGTGTTACCTGAGGGTGTGAAACCAGTTTCCATCTCCAACCTTTCCTCAATGGTAAAGTCCTCTAGGTTCAAATATTTTACTAATGGCCCTTTAGAGTCTTTCAGGACACCCATACCTGTGTTCATTGCGTCAACCTGGACAGTAATGGATGTGGACAGTGTACTATTACTCCATGGGTCTGTGACTTGAATGATGAACTGTCCTAACGGATCTTTCCCTTCAGCATATAATCCCATAACATAAGTCCCTGCATCCTCTGGTTTTGGATCCTTCAACGTCACATATATAGGATTACATTTCTGTTCCTGGCATCGTCCTTCCTGCTTTCTACCTACACTCAGTCTGGATTTCAGGTCCCTATGTGTTATCGTAAGGTGCATTATATCATATGGTTCACACCCCAAATTTTACCCAATCTGAGCCTGTGTTAGCTATGGCACACTTCCAACTGCTACACCACTTGTCTGAGTTGGTCGTGACGCATATGTATATGACTTCCTCTCTTCTGTCTTTGGTGGTGCATGGCACTATGTCGCATAGGTCTAATAGGGCTGTTCTTGTGTCCCCTAATAAATGACATGTGATCTGTCCCTTTGTTCTAGTCACCTGAACCTCCCTTCTTGTCATATTTGGTATCTATGAACCAAAATAACAACATAACGAGTATGGCTGTAGATATTAGCATACCTACCCAGACCTTCCATGTGCATCCATAGTAGTATTTTTGTCTGGGTTCACTCCCTTGGCCTGATTGCCTAAGTTTGAACGGGAGCGGCATTGTTGATCAAATCAGCTCTAACTTCCCTCAAATCACGGGAAGGTGTAGGTGCTGGGGCACAATGTGTCAGGTGGTGCCAAGCAGCTCCTGCCTTGCCTTTTACTTGGACAGAGTGTGAGGTAACCTCCCTCACTTCGTACGGTCCAACCCACCTGGGCTCGGTCCACTTTCTCTTGTGGACTTTCACTCGCACCCAGTCACCTACCTTGACACTGCTCCGGGGCTCCTCTTCTCCCGGGGTCTGTGCTCTGGCGACCTGTTCAGATAAAACTGAAGTAAGGCTGGTCAATGCCTTCATGTAGTCATCATATTCTTGTTTACACACATCCAGGGATGGCATATGACCTCCATCCCTAGGTGGGCCTGGCATTTTTATTCCAGTCAGTAATTCATGAGGAGATTAGTGTGTATCGGATCCTGGGGAACTGCGCATGGACATAAGAGCTAATGGCAGTGCTTCTACCCATGTTAGTTTTGTACCTTCACATGCTTTAGCGATTTTTCTTTTCAGTGTCTGGTTGGCCCTCTCCACTAATCCCTGTGATTGTGGATGATAAACTGACCCATATCTGTGTATGATCCCTAATGCCTCTTCTACTTTCTGTAGATGTTTGTTAGCAAAATGAGATCCATTGTCTGATCTTATTGTGCGTGGTACGCCATATCTGGGTACTAGTTCATTTTTCAGCCATTTTACAACTGTCTGTGCTGTTTCATCTTTACTTGGTATCGCTTCAACCCATTTTGTGAATCTGTCTACCATTACAAGGTGATACCTTTTTCCCCCTACTCTGTTCTCTGGCCCCATATCTGTGAAATCTATGGTGATTTCTTGAAAAGGGGCTGTAGGCACAGGGAATTTTCCTGCTGGGGCCTTGAATGGTTTCTTGTTATTGTGTTTGTTGCATGTGTCACATTCTTCCACAAAGTTGGTGATGATGTCTGACATCCATGGGTGCCACCATAGTTCTTTCATGTTTGTCAGGGTTCTTCTGGTTCCCTCATGGGTGGGGCCGTGCATGGTTGGGAACAATAGTCGACATAGCTTTGCCGGAGCCACTATGTGTCCAGTGTGTGACCTCCAAATGCCGTCTTTATCCTTGCATGCTCCTTTTCTCTGCCATTCTGAATGTTCATATGGTCCGGCCTCTTCTTGGATGTCTTTTATGTTTTCTGTGGTTAGTTCTGTTGGTCCTCCCTCTGGTTGTAGTGTCATTTGTCTGGGAGTGTACCCTCCAACTTCTTTGGCTCTTTGGTCTGCTGCTTCATTTCCTTTTGCCACCCTTGTGTCTGCTTTGTCATGTCCTTTGCACTTCATTATTGCCACTGCTGCTGGCGCTTTTACTGCTTCCAGTAGGGTTACCAGTTGATCCTTGTGCTTGACAGGAGTCTTGCTGGTGGTCAGGAAATTCCTCTTCTGCCATTGTGGTCCATCTATATGCACCGCTCCATGTGCGTATGCTGAGTCTGTGTAGTTATTGACCCTTTTCCCTTCTGACCACTGCAGTGCTTTTGTGAGTGCCAATATTTCAGCCATTTGTGCTGATGCAGGTTGTGGTATTATTCCTGAGTCCACTTCGGTGTGTGTACCGTCTGCTTGTTGTTCCATCACCGCATACGCAGCCACATTTCCATTTTCTCCTTTGTAGCAGCATCCATCTGTGTACAGCCAATGTTGTGCATCTGGCAGAGGTTCGTTTTTCAGGTCTGGCCTGAGTTTCAGTTCTTGTGCTGCCACTTCTTCACAGCTGTGGGGTTTTCCGTGTCCCATTTTGTCTGCCAAATTAATGGCTGAGGTTACAAAAGTGATGTGGGGTTGTCTCAGCTCCTTCTGTATTTTCAGTTTTCGTTCAGTACTGAACGTGAATGCATTGCTCTGATGTTTGTCCTTGTTCAATAGTGTCCAATTTTGAGCTGTGGTAGGTTAGCACTAACCTGTCTCCCCCTTTTTTCTGGAAAAGAGCGGCATGAACATGTCCGTTCTTGACAGAAACATCAAGATGCCAACATGGTCCAGCTCCCTGGGTGATTGGCGGGAGGTCATCCAGTAACCCCTCCAGATCTCTGTGTTTAAATGGCACATACACTCTAAAGTTGGTTGAGGGGTGTTCCATAATAGGGAAAGCTCCGGTCCCCCCTTTTTTGGGTCTGTCTCTAAGGTCATATTCTCTTCTTGCTTCATCCATGACCTTCGCTTCTCCTTCAAACACACCTTGCAGCTGCAGTTTCTGCATGGCTCCATCGTGTGGGGGACCCCTTTTGGTGAAGTGTTTTGTAATTCTGTGCTGCTTTTCATCTTCATCGTCAGTACAGGATACGTCAGTTCCTGTTTCCTTCAAGCTAACCGCTGAGGTGTGGCTGGAGAAGGTGTAGTCAAAGTGTTTGGAGACTTTATCTGAGGGGGCATACTCATTTACAAATGGATCAAAAGGAGGTGGTCTCACTTGCAGACCCCCTCTAGGAGTGCTCTGGGACCGAGGTTGGGGCAGGAGTTGAGGCGTTGATTGTGATGGTGGCAGTTGGAGTGATGCAGTGGATGGTCCTGGGGGTCCCAACCATGGATTCCCCCTTGAGCTGGCTCATTTCTGCTCTGGTGTTTTCCATTTGATTTTCTAGTTTGTCAACTGTGTCAGTCAGGTCAGCTGTGCATTTCACCAGATTTGCCAGGTCGTTGTGTTGGGGGATGTCCAGATCCAGAACTCTTCCATTCACTTCCAGTACACCTCTCTTCACTGGCACCACAGGAGCTTGAACCACTGTTATAGCCTCGTAGGATGGAGGTGCTGTTGGTTGTGGCAGGGAAGGGTACATGCTGGCAGTGGCTGTAGTTGGGTTATTATTAGTCTTTTCTGGTACTACTTCAGTTGTGCCACCAGATGTTGCCAACTTATCATTTTTCCTTTTCAGTTTACCCAGCAGTTCAGTCAGCCCCCTTGTGACATCTTTCTCCACGGCCTTCTTTTGTTTACGCCCCCATGCAGGCCCCCACCTACTACCTTTTTCTTTCCATTCTGTGTCTGCCACTCGTGCCTGACTCTCTGCTCTGATATTCAAAGTTCTCAATACACTCTCATCTCTCCCTATGTCTGCCAACAGTCCTTCCTTTTCCCACTTACAGAGTATCTTTTTCCCTGTCTCAACCCATTGTTTCTGCTGCCCCCCCGGTGCTTTCTTCCCCAGTTTCACCAACAGAAAAGCTTTCAGTTCTTCCATTTCAGCACTGTATGCACAATCTTTCACTTCTTTATGCCATGATACAGTTCCCAACAGCACCCGAAACACACTATATATAAGAAACCGTATATATTTTCAACAAACAATTGTCTCTGCTTTTCAAAGTGTCAATTTATCTCTTGTCCTGCTGTATGTTGCACTCAAAATCTGAGTCTAGCTCTAAACTCACTTCGTCACCACTACCTGTTACTGTTTCACTCTTTTCCTAAAGTATTCTCCCCTGTCCGTTCGGACACTTCACACAATGAACCTTCACTAGTAATTGTTTCTACTTCAAGCTGTGCCTTATTAATTTTATCCTCTTCACAGTATACCTCAAAATCAAACAGTGCTCTAGTAATTTTATTCTCTTCACAAGATACTTCAAAATCTGCCTCCGTATCGAAATGTAAAATGTTTTCTGTCATTGCATTGAATTCACAATCATTGGCTTTTTACAGTATCTACCAACCAACCGACTGAGATTCCTCTAATTAAGTCAAATTAAACCAACTCTCCGATTTTTCTAACCAAGAGCTTTTTACGGTGAATTCACAATCATTGGCTTTTTACAGTATCTACCAACCAACCGATTGAATAACCAACCATTGGCTTTTTACAGTATCTACCAACCAACCGACTGCGATTCCTCTAATTAAGTCAAATTAAACCAACTCTCCGATTTTTCTAACCAAGAGCTTTTTACGGTTTTATTTCACCCAATGTACTCAAATTTCCGACCAGTTGTAGATCAAAAGCTTTTTACGAGTCTCTTATAGCCAATTTATATGTCTCGTCAGACCATTGAACCTTCGAAGGTTTACCTCTTTGATTTTAGTTTTGCCCAACTCTCCGGTCTCAATGAACCAAGAGCTTTTTACAGGTCTAATTTAGATTTAATTTTTTTTGCCCAACTCTCCGATCACAGTGGACCAAGAGCTTTTTACAGGCTAATTTAGATTTATTTTTTGTTGCCCAACTCCCCGGTCACGGCGGACCAGGAGCTTTTTACAGGCTTTCTTTAGATCGAATTTTTGTTGCCCAACTCCCCGGTCACAGTGGACCAGGAGCTTTTTACAGGCTTTCTTTTCACTCTGTTAACAGTTCTTATTTTGCAATTTTGTTTTACTGTTTAGTTTTCTTTTATACTCTTAAGATTTCATTCAATTTACCAATGGCACTCTTGTTCTTCTTCTCTCAAAAATTTGGTTATGCTCAATGTGCAGAAGTTAGATATTAACAGGTCTCTGCTTACCTTATTTTTGACAGCGCGCTGTTTTGAGTGAAGGAAAAACTGGAGTCCGTCCTGTCTGCTCAATTCAGGGGAAAGTCCTCTGGCGCCACTTGGTGGATCACGTCAGGGTCACCACTTTGTCGTGTCTCAAAATCCACTAAGTAGGCAAGAAGAGGACTTAACAGTTTAACAAGTATTTATTTAAGTAAAATCATAAGAGCATTAACGTGTACATGGGTCCAATTGAGCAGGCACACAGGCTTCTCTCATCAGACAGAATTTTCTGGCTTATACATGAATTCATATATCAGTCTCTAAGAGCATTTTGATTTGTTTATTAAAAGTTGGAGGAGTACCGTGGTTTAGACTTAGCCTCCCCTGGTTGGTGCACAGATTGGTCCCAGTTTTTTGGCACACGCCCTCTTCATCAGTTCTTAGGCAGACTTTAACTATGCTGATGGTCAGAGAGAACAATGCGCCGCTGTTGCCTGTCACAGGTTGAGGAGTAACTTATTCTCATGGTCAAACTGATATCAAACTGATTTTAACTTTGTTGCTGCACTCTTGTTGCTTTCTGACCACCGTCATACAGTGCTGCTTTCTGCACGTACAACAGTATTCTTTTCTCATTTTGCGTGACTAAGCTGTCACAGTGCTCTTCCACTAAACACACAACTATAATTCAACTATGATTTGTATCCTCATAAAGCATAGCCAGCTTGACTGATTATTTTTATTTCTTACAACTCCGACTCAAACCTTTTTGGACTCGGTCTTGACTATGTCTTGACTAGTCCTGATCTTGGACTCGACAATGGTGGTCTTGACTATAGCCCTGCCTGCTATGTCAAACTGGAACATATTACCACTGCATTAAACACAGATTACAAGTGAGGTCAGTTTCAAAAAGGGAGTTAAATTAGCAATTAGTCAAACCAAAATCATCTTAAAGTGCATATTATAGTAGGGATGTGAATGTGGATTAATATCGTGTTGTTTACCTAAGTACGGACACTAGTGTACACTGGTCCAGTGTAACAAACAGGATCTACCATACATAAAAAAAAACCTGGCATGTTTCTAACAGTAGGTAGATATTGGAGATGTATTTGAAATCTGAGACTAAAGCTTCTCTAACAATATGGGTGAGTTCGTTTCTGGATAAATTATTGCCTGAGAAAAGTTAAAGGCATTTGTTTTTGTGCAGAATGAGTGAAGAATCCATCCGTCATTATATTACTATTACTAAATATTTTGAGAAAAAGTCTAAATAATTTGAGAAAAAGTCTAAATAATTTGAGAAAAAGTCTAATTTGAGAAAAAAAAGTCTAAATAATTTGAGAAAAAGTCTAAATAAATTGAGAAAAAGTCTAAATAATTTGAGAAACAGTCTAAATAATTTGAGAAAAAAAGTCTAAATAATTTGACTTGGAGATGGAGACAGCTTAGAGCCCAAAAGGACACCTAGTTGGCTAATTTCCACCTGAACAGGTACCGTTAGCTTCAGGCTAATTTATCACGGCATTTTATGTAATTTCAATATTTGTGTTCTCACATTAAATTATGTAGCTAGAGTACTCAAGTTGGTTACTCACTAAAACAACTGAGACACTGCCAGTAAAGTGATCTTAACTGTTACACAACACAATGAATCTGACTGCACATTGGACTGAGTGTGATAGTGGTTGTAACAAATTAAAAAATATATCTTTTGAATTTTGACAAGTGAAAAAAGTCAAAATATTCATTATTCATCATCATCAATAAAACACATTTGAAACAAACTGAGAAGACGGCGGTGATTTGTATTCTTAATAAATGAAAACCATAAATATTTAACACTATCACATTTCATAGTTTTAATCTGAGACTTGGGAGGCCCGGAGAAAATAAAAGACTTTAGATTAAATTATTACAAAATATATAATCGTGTGAAACTCTTTTATGGTTCTTATATTTACAGCAGGTTTCATCCTGTTAACGTACAGAATATATAAACAGATACTTACGTTCACATTAAACTAATGTTAAACACCTTCATGAAAACCTCTTCGGCTCGAACATAGTAATAGTAGCTATTACTGATTTCTATTCTGAAATTATTTAGACTTTTTTTTTTTCTCAGAACTCGAACCTCCTATGGCGCCATTTTGATGCTACCAAGCCATCACCTCCCGTTAGCATCCCATTGACTCCCATTCATTTTGTCGTCACTTTGACAGCGAATAACTTTACATCTGAAGCGTTTCAAGACTCTATTTGTCCATTGTTTATTTCTAAAGAAACACGACAAAGTATAAAAGGCTCCATTACCTTGTATCTCACGTTATGGCTCCGTAGCAGACGCTTTTATAAAAATAGGCTAACGATTGGGTCATAACCACGAGACTTATTGTCACACAGTAGAGGAATTACCGTATAGTACAGGAGAAGCTCACAGGCAGTTTGGACTTCCATTAGCTGTTTAGGTTTAATGACTAATGTTAACTAGCATGTTAGTGATCAGTAATTACTAATGTTAACTAGCATGTTAGTGATCAGTAATTAGCCTGTGTCTATGTTATCTCCTTACATATACCTACACTCTCCGTCTCTGTAAGATTGGGAATGATCATTTACATTTATAAGGGTTATTAATCAGTCCTTCCAGAAAGATCCAGATTTTTTTTGTGATTGTTGCGGGGCAAAAATCCTTGATTATGCGGCAATGTTTTCTTAAAAAATGCGATAGAATATACGGGATATTTATGCAATTTTATGCGATGAAATAATAAATAATAAATAATAAAAACTGCGGTTTGATGAAAAAAACACACCGACACCCTGCTTTTTGATGATGTTCACGTCGCGGAAATCGGCAATTTATGCGGTGAAAGTCGCCCCCCGCATAACTATGCGGACTTTGGCTGATTATGCGTTGAATTATGCGATCGCATAATCACGTTTTTCTGGAGGGACTGGTTAGTACAGCCATGATAAACCTTTTATTGTTCTTTTAATTCTTTTAACACACTCTACTTAATCGCTGTGAACAAGTGATAGAAAACACTGCTCATTTCTCTGTGACGGAGCAGTTTTAGTGAGGAGAGTTGAAAGGACAGAGACTGACTGACTCTAAACATGAACACTGTACTTTGTGGTGTTTCAGGAGGAAAAGTGCCTCAGTTATACTCTCATATCAGTTTCACATTTTCTCTGTCAGCTTTGTATGAAACCCTGGAATGAAGACAGGAAGAAAATACTTTGTTCATGTTAGTTTATTCATCATGTAAAGCTTCAGTTTGTTCACACATGCCATCAGTAAAGTCTGTTCAAAGACTCTTGTTCAATGATTTCATGAACACATTCACTTCATCCACACAGAACCAGAATCTCAGCTATGGAAAAGAGAAGAATGACTTATTGATTATGATTATGATAACAACATTTTGGTCGGCCAAACAAATAAATGTAAATCTAGATTTCTTTACAAATGTCCACAAAGAGAACAACGTGTGTAGGATAAAGGAGGTCTGGTGCTTTCTCTCTTCAGAGCCATGCAGTGGAAGAGAAACTAAATACACTTTTAGTTTGATTTGATTTCTGTGTCACACCAAACATTTGGCCCGTCCCACATGGGATTACAAGACACCGCTATTTAACAGACATCTTCCTGTCCCGCAGATACATAACTTGGAGAAATACATGAATAACAAACAACAGCTAATATCTACAGATCATCTCGGTAGAGATTAGGGCTGCAACTATCGATTCTTTTTGTAATCGATTAATCTAGCACTTTATCGATCGATTAATCGGATATTTTATTTTTTGCGTTTTTAAACAACCTAAACTAGGGAAAAAAAGCAACATTTGTATTGCCTACATTGCTTACAATATAATCTCTCAAAAAACTAAACATATTAAGTTCATTTAAGTGCCATATTACATTGTTTTTAAAGATTTTTTTTTTTTAAATGATATCATCCTCAAACTAAGGCATACACAAACATTACATTAAGTTGTGCAACTTAACTTTCAGAACTACAAGTTTCAACCTGAGACTGATCTGTATATACAGTAGGCCTATATGTAAATATTAGTTACACTCAACCTATTTTCATTAATATATTTGATTATAATGTCACACAGCTCTGTTACACTTATACTATTAGATCGTTGATCAGCTGTTTCTCCGTGGAGAGAGAGAGAGAGACAGAGAGAGAGAGATGCGCAACAATCAGCTGTTTGTTGTGTTTGGTGTAGTTTCATCGTCCATCGTCGATTTTTTTGTAATTGAATTATTCGAGTTATTCGAGGAATCGTTTCAGCCCTAGTAAAGATCTTTTTTAACATATCGTCCTGTTTCAACAATCAAAGGTAAAATAACAGATCTCTACTGAGCACATTGAGAGATTCTGGGACTCCCCAAATGATTTTCTCAACAAACAAAAAACATCTCATCACTTCTAAAATGTCAATACAAGAGACAAAAACGTCAAACTAATTTACATAAACGTTGATAAAAGCAAATAAATGTCGAAAAAAGTCACAAAAAATGTTGATAGAAGCAAAAAGAAATAAGAAAAATGCCCCAAAAATGTGTAAACGCATGAAAAACGTCAAACAGTGACAAAAAATTTTGAAAAGTGGCCAGGTTGGTTCAGCGGGTAGAGTAAGCGCACATATATTGAGACGTTTATGCCTCGACGCAGAGGTCCAGGGTTCAAGTCCCACCTGTGACGATTTCCTGCATGTATTCCCTCTCTCTCTCTCTCTCTCTCTCTCCCTTTTCCCACCTAGCTATCTTATCAAAATAAAGGCGGAAAATGCCCAAAAAAGTATCGTGAAAAAATATAAATTGTCACACCAATCAGCTGTCAGCAACAAACATGGAGACTAAATAAGTTGAAGAAACACAGAATTTTACCCTTAAATGACTTCTGTCTATTTTAGTTTACACAACTCAGCAGAGTCTCCATTAGTCGAGAGAAGGCCACAAAAGTCATCAAAACCATAAAACTCTAGTCCAGCATAGAGGGGCTGAGTGAATGTGGTCTGGACTCTGTGGAGGAGAGTCATGGTTTCAGAGACACTGTAGAAGGACAGAATACCTGCACTGTGATCCAGGTACACTCCTACTCTGGAGGACTCAGGACCTGAGACGGGAGTTTGGACTTTGTTGGACCAAAATATATAACTGTTGTTGTTACAATATAACGCCCAAGATTTGTCATTGAATCCAAATTCACATTCATCCGACCACCCTGCTCTGATGATATTCTTGTATGAGACTGCTACATTAACTTCCCCTCTCCTCTCCACCTCCCAGTAACAACATCCAGTCAGACTCTCTCTACTCAGGACCTGATATATGTTAGTGAATCTGTCTGGGTGACTAGAATAAGACTGTGTTTGACTCATTACTGTTGCTTTCCTGTTCCCCTCAGATAATAAAAGCTGTGTGTTTGCTGTGTTTGGATCCAGTGTGATTTCACGTGAATATTTTAAGAATCCAGCTCTGGTCTTGGGCTCTGGTTGTGGCAGTAAAACGTCCACTTCAGTCCCTGTCGGTGAGACGTTTGTCCTCTTCTCTCTCAGGACGTCCTGTAGTTTATCTCTGACTTCTAACACGGCTGCTGTCACGTCCTCAAAGCAGCTCAGAGGACAGATATGGATGCTGGATGCTGATTGGTTGAGTGGTGACAGTGAGGGGTAGTTGTGTAGAAACTGGTTGTGATCCTCTGTGTGTGAGAGCTTCTTCAGCTCAGCGTCTTTCCTCTTCAGGTCAGTGATCTCCTGCTCCAGCTTCTCCTGAAGCTCTCTGACTCGACTCACTTCTCTTTTCTGCTGGGATCTGACCTGCTGCTTCACATCAGAGCTTCTTTTCTCCAGGAGACGGATCAGCTCAGTGAAGATCTTCTCGCTGTCCTTCACTGCTTTATCAGCAGCGCGATGGATGGCCTCCGCCTGCTGTTGAAGCAGCTTCACATCTTTCTCTCTGTCCTGGATTCTCTGCTGGATGTTTTGTCGACTCCCCTTGAGCTTTTTCTGCCTCTCAGTCCTTTCTGCTGCAGCTGAGACTATGTCGTGGCCTTTATGTTCCTCCACAGAGCAGAGATAACAGATAAGTTGCTGATCAGTACGACAGAACATCTTCATCACCTCATCATGATGAGAGCAGACGTTCTCCTGGAGCTTCTTGGACGGCTCCACCAGCTTGTGTTTCTTGAATGTCTCTGATTCATAATGAAGCTGGAGGTGTTTCTCACAGAAAGAAGCCAGACATTGCAGACAGGACTTGTGTGCTTTGAGTTTTCTCCCAGTGCAGACATCACAGGCCACATCTTCAGCTCCAGCATAGCAGTGATCAGCAGGAGCAGCTTGGAGTCCAGTCTTCTTCAGCTCCTCCACTAAATCTGATAACATGGTGTTTTTCAGCAGGACAGGCCTCGGTGTGAATGTCTTCCTGCACTGAGGGCAGCTGTAGCTGTACTTACGATCCTCTACATCCCAGTGGCTTTTAATACAGTTCATGCAGTAGTTGTGTCCACAGGGAGTAGTCACCGGATCCTTCAGTAGATCCAGGTTTCCCGGTCCAGCTGAACTCCTTTCTGCGCCATTTCACCTCTCAGTGACGACTGACTGAGTGTGACTTACTGTATGTGTGACTGTCTTATCAAGGGATCCTGGTTCAAGGTACAGCTTTATTGTCATTATACAATCCACTGTGGGGTTATCAAGCTTTGATTCCTGCCAGGATGAGGAGTGGTTCCTTGACTTTGGACTTTGTTTACTGTAGGCCGTGTTGTCCTCACTTTTCAGGACATATGAAAAAGCAGATTTACTGTTAGCTAGTTTTCTAGTTATTATTACCATTTTGCTTAATTTTGGCTTAGCAACTTTTAAAAACTGTTAACTGTTGTAACTATTGTAAGATTCATATTTTGTCACTTTGTCTGCTAAACACAACCTTCCCAAAAGCTACAATAAAGCTGAGAGTAGTATATGCTCTGTAAAAAGAGCACTAATACAAGAGAAACTAATTAAGCAATTCAAGGAACACTGATGCTTGTATCAACACTGATTTTATAGATCACAGACTTTTCAGCTACCCAACAGGCCAACCACTAGTATTTTCAATGTAAGCTTAAACAGTTAGGTTACCTGACTTTAATGTTACAGACAAACTGCTTGTTGTCGTTATGACTTCAAGTCAAGTCAAGTTAAGTTACTTTATTTGTCCCCCAGTGGGACAATTTGTTATGCAGCAGGTAGTGTAATAAAATCACACACAATCGTACACACAATACAGAGATTGCGTACCTTGCAGGCAAATTTAAAAACATAAATAATAAATCAAGTTATCTATGGTTCTTTATAGAATTAAAAAGTAGAATGGCTGCAGGTACAAAGGAGTGTTTATATCTATTTGTTCTGAGTTTTGGAAGTATAAAGCGTCTTGAGGCGCACATTACGCACACACACACACACACACACACACACACACACACACACACACACACAGCCTCCGTCCCTTCCTGAGAGTTAATTTGCCTACTCCTTACCATATTGTCAACTACTCTCTTCCATCTTTTCCTCACTCGCTCCCATGGCCCTGTCATGGTCACTCGCCTCCTCCTCCTCTTCTTCCCTGTCATGATGTTGTTTCTGCTTCTCTGTATAGCCAGCCACCTCTCCTCCTTCCTCTACTTCAGGTAATGCTGATGTTGAAGCAGCTACTCCAGCCCCAAACATGTTAGAAATTTGGCACATTTTGAGGCATCCACCTGTAGATTCTTAATCTTTTTCTCCCGTAATTTCTCTGCACCTCCCTTGCGCTTTGGTGGTCATTAGTCCATTTTAACGTGGATGCTAAACTTCCAGCATTTGCAAGTAGGCAGAGGTTTCAGGGGAAAAAAGCTCTATAGTTTCTACAAGTTTAATGCTTGTTTTGTTGGTGTGGTCTTCCGGTCAACCTTGGAAAAAAGACATTTTTCCCGACGTTTTTGACGACTTTTTTTCTTACAATTTTTCTTCATTTTCAGCGCTTATTTCTACGTCCCATATTTTCTGATATAAAACTGGGCTATTTGACCCAAAGTCAACACAAGGGTTAACAATCTAAGTGACATGAGTATAGATTTTAGTTCTATGAGAAAAGGTACAACATTAGTAAAATTAATTAGAAGATGTCTGCTTATCATTTGGCAAATAGAATGATGAAATTAATTCCACCCCACGTCACATGATGACCTTTGACATTAACACGTGACAGACACTATCACAACACTAGGCAAGCCTTCATGAGACGCTTCACGCTACCTTTACCTAAAACTAATGCCATAAAGAAAACTGTAATGCAGGGCTGTAGACTACCGTCCAAGACCTGACTTGAGTCGGTTTTTCTCTGGTCTCGGACTTGTCTCGGTCTCTGGCCCTGGTCTGGCCAAATATGGCTTTTGGTCTTGACCTAGTCCAGGTGTCTTTATTATGTTTATAATAATATTGGATGGAAAGTGAAACACAGCTTCAGTGGGGATGTTTTTGGCTTTTCACAAGTTTAGACAGCTAGCTAACGCTACGCCGACATTTGCTAACGTTAGCGCAACAGCGTTAGCCTAGCCTGCTAGGTAAATATCATGACTGCCTTTGGAGTTTCCTATATCTGCGTCCTAATTGTCAACATAAGACCTGTGGCGTTAGTGCTCCTTTTGTACCATCATTTTATTGAATGAAATATTAAGCTTTGCTCCCACAAGATGGGTGGGTTTGTATTACGTTACACACAAAGCCAACTGGCTATAGTTAGCCTGTACGTTTGCTATTGGACGTTAGCTAACGTTGCCGAGCCAGCCAGCAACTTCGGCTTTAGAGTTTCGGCGAGCCAACCACGACAGTATTGTTGCCCGCAATCAACATCAAAAGCACTCAACCTGCAGTGATGTTTAAAATGGAGACTCACATATCGTGCCTTTTCCCGGAGATCCTGGCCATTATTTATTTCTGTCCTGGACTCGGTCTTGACTCCAACTCTAACCTTTTTGGACTTGGTCTTGACTAGTCCTGATCTTGGACTCGACAAAGGTGGTCTTGACTAAAGCCCTTCTGTAATGTATAGGGCGATGTCAAACTGGAACATATTACCACTGCATTAAACACAGATTACAAGTGAGGTCAGTTTTAAAAGGGGAGTTAAATTAGCAATTAGTCAAACAGAAATCATCTTAAAGTGCATATTATAGTGGGGATGTGAATGTAGATTAATGTTGTCTTGTTTACCTAAGTACGGACACTAGTGTACACTGGTCCAGTGTAACAAACAGGATCAACAGAGATAGATTCTACCAGACATAAAAAACCCTGGCAAAATTTAAAAAAAAAAGATTTTGAATTTTGACAAGATTAATCAGAAATTATCTCATCATCAAAAAAAATCTAAATGTTTTTAGGAATAAAGTCAAAATATTTTAAGAAAAAAAGTCAAAATATTTATTATTCATCATCATCAATAAAACACATTTGAAACAAACTTAGAAGACAGCGGCGATTTTTATTCACATCAAACTAATGTTAAACACCTTCATGAAAACCTCTTTGGCTTGAACATAGTAATAGTAGCTATTACTGATTTCTATTCTGAAATTATTTAGACTTTTTTCCCTCAAAATATTTAGACTTTTTTTTTCTCAGAACTCGAAGCTCCTATGGCGCCATTTTGTTGCTACCAAGCCATCACCTCCCGTTAGCATCCCATTGACTCCCATTCATTCTGACGTCACTTTGAGAGAGAATAACTTTACATCTGAAGCGTTTAAAGACTCTATTTGTCTGTTGTTTATTTCTAAAGAAACACGACAATGTATAAAAGGCTCCATTACCTTGTATCTCACGTTATGGCTCCGTAGCAGAACGCTTTTATAACAATAGGCTAACGATTGGGTCATAACCACGAGACTTACTGTCACACAGTAGAGGAATTACCGTATAGTACAGGAGAAGCTCACAGGCTGTTTGGACTTCCATTATCTGTTTAGGTTTAATTACTAATGTTAACTAGCATGTTAGTGATCAATAATTACTAATGTTAACTAGCATGTTAGTGATCAGTAATTACTAATGTTAACTAGCATGTTAGTGATCAGTAATTAATGTTAACTAGCATGTTAATGTTAACTAATGTTAATAGCATGTTAGTGATCAGTAATTACTAATGTTAACTAGCATGTTAGTGATCAATAATTACTAATGTTAACTAGCATGTTAGGGATCAGTAATTACTAATGTTAACTAGCATGTTAGTGATCAGTAATTACTAATGTTAACTAACATGTTAGTGATCAGTAATTACTAATGTTAACTAACATGTTAGTGATCAATAATTACTAATGTTAACTATCATGTTAGTGATCAGTAATTACTAATGTTAACT
>NC_041336.1:3079240-3089240 GCF_004354835.1 Perca flavescens
TGTCGCGTGAAAAACAGGCGTCGGTTCTATTTCTAGCATGCACAGGTTTTCGGCGCCTGAGAGGTGCGTTTCACCAGGCAGTGTGTAAGCTCCGACCTGTTAAAGGAACACGCCGACTTATTGGGACTTTATCTTATTCACTGTAACCCCCAGAGTTAGACTAGTCCATACATACCCTTCTCATCTCCGTGCGTGCTGTAACGCTGTCTGACGGCTCCAGCATTAGCTTAGCCTAGCACAGATCCTGCAGGTGAATGGTTCCAGCTAGCCTACTGCTCCCAATTGTGACAAAAGTGACGAAATAACTCCAACATGTTCCTATTTCCATGTTGTGATTTGTAGAGTCACAGCGTGTACAAAAAACAACGTAACATGAGACACAGCCATCTTCTAACAGTAAACAAACCGGGAACTATATTCTCAGACAGGCTTGCTGTGAGCATATCACTCCGCCCAAGTACTATATCCTTCCGCCTGAGAATATAGTTCCCGGTTTATTTACAGTTAGAAGATGGCTGTGTCTCATGTTACGTTGTTTTTTGTACACGCTGTGACTCCACAAATCACAACATGTAAATAGGAACATGTTGGTGTTATTTTGTCACTTATTCGGATATGTATGGACTAGTCTAACTCTGGGGGTTACGGTGAATAAGATAAATTCCCAATAAGTCGGCGTGTTCCTTTTAAAATGGGAGCCCAAATATAAATGGACACGCCACGCAGCCAGTCTGTCGCCGGACTAATGCTGGGAGGGAAAAGATGACGATATACTCGCTGCAAAACACCGGACTACACCACGGAGACACCACGGCGACAGCACATGAATGCAGCATTATATCTGTCTTCTTCTTCTTCAGGATGACGAACCACAGTTCCAGTCGGAGGCTCGCAGCGTCAGCAGTAAGTTTCAGGACATCCGAGACGAGGTCTTGCTTCAGTACGGGTTCGACCGGTTCAAACCAAAAGACGCCGCCAGAGGGAACAGCACTCAGGAGCAGTTCACCTTCAAGACCAGGATGCAGTGCGACAGTGAGGGGATCCTTTTTATCTCTTTCAGACTGGTGGAAAGACAACTGGGGCTGCACGATATGAGGACAAAAATGTAATAGGGATTTATATTGACTAATATTGTAGCCTGACCAGCCAGACCCACATCCAGATGTTGGGTCTGGGAACTCTCCCATTGGCTGGGCTCAATCCCAGGGGCGGGACCAACGGTTGTCTTTCACATTCCCTATGCACGCGATAGGCTAGCGCTCCAACCAACCAGCGCAACGCTAGTTAGGGCCCGAGCTCCGACAGCGGCGAAGGCCCTATTGAAACTGAAGGAATTCTTATTATTTTCCCGTCAAATTAATTGGCTTTTTGAGGGGCTTAACATATTCAAAAACTCACCAAGTTTGATGTTGCATCAAGTTGAGGGTTTCGGGAATAGGCGCACAAAAATGGCTCGCTAGCGCCCCCTAGAAAGTTACGAAAATTGAGCCCCTGCAGTGCGTTTAACGTAGACTCACGAAACTTGGTACACATATGTAACATGTCAAGATGTGCGTGGCCGTGGTGGGGCGGCCATTTTGAGTGTTTAGCGATGAACAAAGTAGTTGTTGTAACTTGAGTGTACGTTGTCATATCTGCCCGAAATTTCTCACGATTGACAAGGGTCCAGGCCTGAGGACACCTACAGGCCATAATTGACTTTTGGTCATAGCGCCCCCCGCTGGCAACAGGAAATCTGCCTTATATGACAAACATCATCCGATTTGCATGAAACTCAGAATGTGTGGTCTACATGTGATACTGAGCCGCCCCCTATAATATGGCCACGCCCACTTACTCAGGCCACACCCCCTTTCATAACATTTGAACTGTTTAAGGTAGAGTCTTGTGTGAGGTGTCATTGAACTCAGCAGAGAGTTCCTTCTTCATTGGTGATGGTTTGGCCCGCATAGGGGTATGCATAAACCACGCCCCCTTTCATACATGCTGACCCATTTAAGGTAGAGTCTTGTGTGAGGTATCATTCATCTCAGCAGAGGCTTCATTTTTAATTGGTGATGGTTTGACCCGCCCCCTATGCTTTAGCCACGCCCCCTTTCACAGCTAATGAACCGTATGACGTAGAGTCTTGTGTGAGGTATCGTTGAACTCGGCGGGAAGTTCCCTTTTCATTGGTGACGGTTTGCGGCGTCTGAGTGCCGCGTGAATGCACGGTCGCAAGTAGCGGCGTCCGCCGGTAACCCCGACGCGCGCAGAGGCGCGAGGGCCCGTCCATCGCTGCTCGCAGCTTTAATTGATAGATTGAACTTTAAACTCCGAACACATCTTCCTTTTTTAAGAATGACTTCAGTGCCTTTTCTCCAAAATAAGCTGAACTCCAAGTCTTCCAGAAGACCTCTGTTCAGCAGCAGCAGCCATAAGCCCCGCCCACCGGCTCTATACACAATGTGATTGGCCCAGCCAGAGTTTGGTTTTTCCAGCTCGCAAGCCAACTGAGAGTCGCTAGACTGACCCTGGCTGCACATTACATTAGCTGCCGCTAGGGGCCGTCTAGATTTGTAGGCTATATTATTGCGATATGATTCACGATATTGAAGGGAATGATCATTTTTGTATCGTTATTCTCATTCTCATTTTCAAGAGAAAAATATTAAAATAAAAAAAATTTAAATGAGGATCAGTTCCAAACTAAGATTTATTTTGTGTCTGTAAGATAGGATTTCTCTCTGCAGCACCACAATACTTCACTCAGAATGGGTTGACACATATTTTGCCTTTTACAAATATTGTGCCCCCCCCCTATGATTTGGATATTGGGTTAGTCCATAATGGTTTATAAACGATTTGGATAATACTGCGAATAATTGTGCAGCCCTAAAGAAAATAATTATTTTACTACACTATGTCTATGTTTGTGTCTGTAGATTTCTCCTAAATTCACCAAAAGTTAGCTTAAGATAAGCCCTCGTTTGTGTTTCTTTGTGTGTGTGTGTGTGTGTGTGGGTGTCTCTGTGTGGGTGTGTTTCTCTGTGTGTGTTTGTGTGTGTGTGTTTCTCCGTTTCTGTGTGTGTGTGTCTCTCTCTGTGTCTGTGTGTGTGTGTCTGTGTCTGTCTGTGTGTGTGTGTGTGTGTGTGTGTGTGTGTGTGTGTGTGTGTGTGTGCGTGCATGCATGTGCGTGTGTTTTCCAGGTGTGGTGAATGAGGGCGTGCAGCGATGTGCTGATTGGTTCGGCAGCAGGTGGGAGGAGTGTATGCAGGCGATCCCCGTCCCCGTCATCAACCACATCCTCTGCGTCTCCATGAAGTTCAACTTCCTGTGTGATGTCATGAGAGGTGAAAGGTCACACTGCACTGAAAAAAAACACACAAAACATGACATTGACTCAATGTTAAAAAAAACGTGATTATTTTCATTTGTCCTAAATTTGTTATTTTAATGTAAATTTAATTTGTGTTTTAATTGTCTTTATTTGATTTTCATTCAGTTTAACCTGAAATGTTTAACTCCATGCAGCCATTTTTTTCAGCCAGTGCATGCAGGTGTCCTCTCTGCTGATTGGCTGATCGCCACTACCCCAAACATGAATAACAAGTCCTCCTTCCAGTTTTAGTTGCTAGTTTGAGGTTGGTTTGGGGTTTCCTGGCCGCGATATTACCAATCCCACTATGGCCACACCAAGACCTGCCCTTCAGTAGCATTTATTGGCCATGAGAACGCAAGGTAACGTAACCCCATTGGTTCATGTCCTGTCCCCTGAACAATCGGCTATCTTAACCTTAACCACTCAAGGCAGGGGTGTCAAACTCAATTTCCCAGAGGGCCACACTGGAAAAAGAGAATCACACCAAGGGCCAGACATGGAGAGTTTATTGACGTGCTTTTGTTACTGCATGTCACTTTTTTCCACTTTTTTGTGGCTTTCTCAGACATTTCTCACCTTTTTGTAAATTTGTTGCTTTTTCCGACATTTTTGTACACTTTTTGTCACATTTTTGTCGACATGAAGCCCTACAAAAGTCATCAAAAGAGTTTCTTAACCATCGTAGAATTTAGCTAATCAAGAAAAACAGCCTGAATATTAAACTCTCTCTCTGCTTCTTCTTCTGGAGGAATTTCTGAGTCTCAGAGTCGGCAAATCTGCCCAAATTCTGCTCTGAATGTCACGTAATTGCAGTTTAAAAAAAACACTTTCCCATGTTGTTGGTTTGGCGCACAATTAGGCGGGCCAAAATGTCATTGTGAACCTAAATTATAAATACGGGCCGGATCTAAATCTGCAAGGGGCCGGATTTGGCTCGCGGGCCTTGAGTTTGACACATGTGACTCGAGGTGAAATGCCTAACCCCAACCAATCGAGCTGCTTCGTAGGGCGGGTCTTGGCGTGGCCATAGTGGATTCGTAATGTTGCGTCCTGGCCTTGACACTGAAGTGTGTTCTTCTCTTTCCTGTGTGCCAGTGATGACTCCGTGGTGCAGAGAGCAGATCCCCATCGAGGGAAACTTCGGTCAGCTGTTTGATCAGCTGAACCGGTCGGTCAACCTGCTGTCCAGAGAGTTCAGAGCCAAGCTCATCCTGAAGGTCTCAACCTTTCCTTAGACACAACCTTCCCTTAGACACAACCTTTCCTTAGGCACAACATTCCCTTAGACACAACCTTCCCTTAGACACAACCTTCCCTTAGACACAACCTTTCCTTCTACACAATCTTTCCTTCTACACAACCTTCCCTTTGACACAACCTTCCCTTCGACACAACCTTTCCTTCAACACAACCTTTCCTTCTACACAACCTTTCCTTCTACACAACCTTTCCTTCTACACAACCTTCCCTTTGACACAACCTTTCCTTCAACACAACCTTTCCTTCGACACAACCTTCCCTTTGACACAATCTTTCCTTTGACACAACCTTTCGTTTGACACAACCTTTCCTTTGACACAACCTTTCCTTCTACACAGCCTTTCCTTCTACACAACCCACCCTTTGACAAAACCTTTCCTTCTACACAACCTTCCCTTTGACACAACCTTTCCTTCAACACAACCTTTCCTCCTTTAACACAACCTTTCCTTTGACACCACCTTTCCTTCTACACAGCCTTTCCTTCTACACAACCCACCCTTTGACACAACCTTCACTTAGACACAACCTTCCTTTAGACACAACCTTCCTTTAGACACAACCTTCCTTTAGACACAACCTTCCTTTAGACACAACCTTTCCTTCAACACAACCTTTCCTTCGACACAACCTTCCCTTCGACACAACCTTCCCTTCGACACAACCTTCCCTTCGACACAACCTTCCCTTCGACACAACCTTCCCTTCCCTTCTACACAACCTTCCCTTCTACACAACCTTCCCTTCGACACAACCTTCCCTTCGACACAACCTTCCCTTCTACACAACCTTTCCTTTGACACAACCTTCCCTTCTACACAACCTTCCCTTCTACACAACCTTCCCTTCTACACAACCTTCCCTTCAACACAACCTTTCCTTCAACACAACCTTTCCTTCAACACAACCTTTCTTTCTACACAACCTTCCCTTCTACACAACCTTCCCTTCTACACAGCCTTTCCTTCTACACAACCTTTCCTTCTACACAACCTTTCCTTCAACACAACCTTCCCTTCAACACATTTCCTCCTTTAACACAACCTTTCCTTTGACACCACCTTTCCTTCTACACAACCTTTTCTTCTACACAACCTTCCCTTCTACACAACCTTTCCTTCGACACAACCTTCCCTTCTACACAACGTTTCCTTAAACAACCTTTCCTTCTACACAACCTTTCCTTAGACACAACCTTCCCTTCTACACAACCTTTCCTTTAACAACCTTTCCTTCAACACAACCTTCCCTTCAACACAATATTTCCTCCTTTAACACAACCTTTCCTTTGACACCACCTTTCCTTCTACACAACCTTTTCTTAGACACAACCTTCCCTTCTACACAACCTTCCCTTCGACACAACCTTTCCTTTTAAATATCCTTTCCTTCTACACAACCTTTCTTTCTACACAACCTTTCCTTCGACACAACCTTCCCTTCTACATAACTTTTCCATAAACAACCTTTCCTTCTACTCAACCTTTCCTTCTACACAACCTTTCCTTTAACAACCCTTCCTTCAACACAACCTTCCCTTCTACACAACCTTCCCTTCGACACAACCTTCCCTTCGACACAACCTTCCCATCTACATAACCTTTCCTTCTACACATCCTTTCCTTCTACATATCCTTTCCTTCTACATAACCTTTCCTTAGACACAACCTTTCATTAGACACAACCTTCCCTTAGACACAACCTTCCCTTCAACACAACCTTCCCTTCTACACAACCTTTCCTTCTACACAACCTTTCCTTAGACACAAACATCCCTTCAACACAACCTTCCCTTAGACATAACCTTCCCTTAGACACAACCTTTCCTTCTACACAACCTTTCCTTCTATAAATCCTTTCCTTCTACACAACCTTTCCTTAGACACAACCTTTCCTTGGACACAACCTTTCCTTCAACACAACCTTACCTTAGACATAACCTTCCCTTAGACACAACTTTCCCTTCCTTTCCTCTCTGTGTGACGAGTGTGTGTGTGTGTGTGTGTGTGTGTGTGTGTGTGTGTGTGTGTGTGTGTGTGTGTGTGTGTGTGTGTGTGTGTGTGTGTGTGTGTGTGTGTGTGTGTACTGTGACCTCCTGTAGGAGCAGCAGCAGCAGCAGGAGGTGCTGGGTGGAGTTCTGCTGGGTCAGAACATCACTCAGGCGGTCCGAGAATCCTTCCGCAGCCTGACCACCACCATGGAGCAGCTGAACACCGTCCTGCAGCATCTGCTCTCCTTCACCTTCATCACCATGTTCACTCAGTAAGATCTGAAGGGGGTCTCTGTCTGTGTGTGTGTGTGTGTGTGTGTGTGTGTGTGTTTCTGTGTCTGTGTTTCTGTGTCTGTGTGTGTGTGTGTCTGTGTTTCTGTGTGTCTGTGTGTGTGTTTGTGTGTGTGTGTCTGTGTTTCTGTGTGTGTTTGTGTCAAATATCACAATATTTTGGACCAAATACATCAATGTTGGTATTGTAAGGTTGACTATTGATATCGCTAACGACTAAAACTACTTCTGAACGTACACATGTTCCACCAAAACAAGTTCCTTCCTGAGACTATTTAGCAGAGGCACCGTGGCTCCGTCCGGAGCTTAGCCCCGCCCCACGATGATTCTGATTGGTTTAAAGAAATGCCCATAAACCAGAGCATGTTTTCCTCCCATCCAGGAATGCTGTGTGTACTAGCCAGACCTTCCTCTGCAGAGCTGTGAAGGAAGGTCTGGCTATGTGAGACTACTGAGTCACTGACCTCCTCCTCTTCCTCCTCTTCCTCAGAGCGTTTGGTTACCTCCGACAGTACAGGAGGGACGTCCGATTCGACAATGTCTACATCACCACCTACTTCAGACAGATCGACGCCCGCAGGAGGAGTGCGGTAACATCATCTTCATCTTCATCAGGGCAGGGCAGGGTGTCACCACTCACTTCCCCATTCAACTCCAAATCACAAAGTCCCGATTCGATTACATTTTTGATTTGATTCCCCCGATTCAATTCAGTTAATTTGGGATATTTCAGTTACAAAATCAATTTATCTTGGATATGAAAGAGGTTCTACAATCGTACAAGGTTCCCTCTAATCTGCTGCATTATTCAAAGTATCAATGTTGACATTAAAGCAGTTACATTAATGTTAGGGATACACCCAATCCAGATTTTTGGGGGTTTCTGCTGAATCCTGAATCCCCAGGTTGAGATTGTGCTGCCTCCTCCTCCCATCCTCAGTCCATGAACCCAGTAAACACATGAATGAAGTAAACAGGGACTGTCCTTCCTTTGCCGTACCTGAAGTTGCTGCATTCTGGCTGCTGTCTGGAGATTCCTTCATATACAACTCGTATTCTTCCAGATGTTTCAGACCAGATGTTGTAACAGCGGCCATGTTGTGTATAGTTTAGGGTCCTCGCCACCACCAGACCAATCAGCATTGAACAGATTGAACATGTAGCTGGACTTGAATGGCCTCCTTTTGACTGAAAGTACTGCCAAACAACAACTTTTTCTGCTCACCAGTTCCATGTCCACTTCCTCACAGCCTACTGCATTGAACCAGATCCATGTCCACTTTCTCACAGCCTACTGCATTGAACCAGATCCATGTCCACTTCCTCACAGCCTACTGCATTGAACCAGATCCATGTCCACTTTCTCACAGCCTACTGCATTGAACCAGATCCATGTCCACTTTCTCACAGCCTACTGCATTGAACCAGATCCATGTCCACTTCCTCACAGCCTACTGCATTGATCCAGATCCATGTCCACTTCCTCACAGCCTACTGCATTGAACCAGATCCATGTCCACTTTCTCACAGCCTACTGCATTGAACCAGATCCATGTCCACTTCCTCACAGCCTACTGCATTGAACCAGATCCATGTCCACTTTCTCACAGCCTACTGCATTGAACCAGATCCATGTCCACTTTCTCACAGCCTACTGCATTGAACCAGATCCATGTCCACTTCCTCACAGCCTACCGCATTGAACCAGATCCATGTCCACTTCCTCACAGCCTACTGCATTGAACGCTCCACCTACGTAAAGAACATCGTCAAAAAGCCCAAAATTCAGCCAAATCTGGAGCTGAATCCTGGATTCGGTGCATCCCTAATTAATGTACTTCTAAATTTTACATGAACACACAATAAAGTGCAGCTCTGCAGTAAGAGAGTTTTGCGAGACATTTCATTCAGATATCTAGAGTTGACAGAGGGATTCCTTTTTAAAATGGTCATACCAGTTTTTCCCGGCATAATCAGCATTTTTCCAAATTCGCCGCATAAATTGCCGATTTCCGCGCAAAATATGCGGAGCTTTGCATGATTTCATAATCCCCGCATTTTCGTTGCAAAAAAGTCCCATGATATATCTCAGCAAAAAGTTCACACAAGAGCAGCCGTTTTCCCCTGTTGCCATGGGAACGTTATGAAGTGATGTAATTATGTCTCTATTAAATCACTTTTTTTTCCTCTTTTTCATCAAACTGCAGTTTTTGCAAGTTCCCGCAATTTCATCACATAAAATTGCATAAATATCCCCCATATTCCATCGCATTTTTTAAGAAAACGTGCTGCATAATCAAGGATTTTTGCCCTCAACAATCACAAAAAAACTCTTTCTGGAAGGACTGATATTCAGTGAGTAATAGGTACTGGACAATGATAGTAATGATATTGCACAGTATACAGATATTGCACAGTAAAGGAATTTCACAGTATTTTCAATATTATCAATAGTATTAAATATTGCACAGTAGGTGGGTAGAAGAGAGTCTGGGGGTTGGGGTGTGTTAGACTGTGAAGTCAGTGTGCATGTGTGAGTTCAAAGTGGATATTTCAGAGTGATGTTGATTTGTCCTCTGGTGTCTGCGGTACGTTCAGGGGAAGCGCTGCCTGCTGCCGCTGAAAAAGTCAGAGAGGAAGCAGTTCATCGAGCCGTGCAGCCTGAAGATCCACCCTGAGGAGCTCAAACGAGTGGTGGGTTCATAACTGATGTTAATGTTAAAGTCTCGGGGCCATATTTTAACGATCGGAGCGCACGGTGTGGAGCGCCTGGTGCAGGTGTGTTTAGGGCGTGTCCAAATCCACTTTTGGTAGTTTTGACGGTGGTAAAAAATAGTGTGTGCACCAGGCGCCTGGTCCTAAAGGGTTGTTCTTAGTGTCTTCATTAATCAGAGGTGTGTTTTGGGCGTAACACGCAATCAACCAATCAGAGATCATCTCCCATTCCCTTTAAAAGCCAGGCGCGTTTGGACCTTGGAGCATTGCTGTTATGATGGAGGATTTACACCCTAATATTTTATATTGTAATATTCTGCGTGTGTGTGTGTGTGTGTGTGTGTGTGTGTGCTGCTGTGTGTCCCTGTGTGTGTAACAAGCAT
>NC_041336.1:3094240-3099240 GCF_004354835.1 Perca flavescens
TTGTGATGGTTAAGGTGAGGGTAAGGGTTAAGGTTAGGCATTTAGTTGTGATGGTTAAGGTGAGGGTAAGGGTGAGGGGAGGTAAGATTAAGGTTAGGGTGAGTGTAGGGGTTGGAATTGGGGTTAAGGTCAGGGTGAGGGTTGGGGTTAGGGTGGGGATGAGAGTTGGGGTGAGGATGATTGTTAAGGTTAGAGGAAGAATATAGGTGGGGGGTGGTAGAATACAGTCCCTGTTTAGGGTAGGGGTAGGTACAGTTGGGGTTAGGGTTAGGATGAGGGTAGAAAAGGGAATTAGGGTTGAGGTTAGGATGAGGGTAGGGATGGGATACAGACCCTGTTTAGGGTGGGGGGAAGGGTGGGAATGGGAATGGGGGATAAGGAGGGGATTTTGGTTGGTGGGAGGGGAAGGGGTAGGTTTAGGGGAAGGGGACGGGATGCAGACCCTGGTTAGGGTAAGGGTTAAGGTTAGACATTTAGTTGTGATGGTTAAGGTTAGGGTAAGGGTTAAGGTTAGACATTTAGTTGTGATGGTTAAGGTTAGGGTAAGGGTTAAGGTTAGGCATTTAGTTGTGATGGTTAAGGTGAGGGTAAGGGTTAAGGTTAGGCATTTAGTGGTGATGGTTAAGTTTGGGCACGGGAACAAGGGGACCACTGGTGTGAATAAAACACTTTAAAACAACTCCTTAAATAACCAGGTTTGGTTAAATAAAAAATGACGGGGCTGTTTAAAAAAACGGCCAGATATTACAAGGAGGTTAAAAGAACCACTGGAAAGGAAGGACGGCGGGAATTTAAAACTTTAAATAAAAGGAAAACTCCACAACAACTCCGGTGTCTCTCCCAGGGAATTATCAAGGTAAAAAAATAAATAAATAAAAAAATTAAATAAAAAAACACCACCATGCCTACATACATATATACATGTTGTGTAATAAATACAATTTTAAAAAGCCTGGTGTCCCAATATAAAATAAACTCTATTACAATCTTAAAACCATGTTATTTAAATTAAAAAATTAAATACTGTCTGCGTTACTTGCTCTTGAGGTTAAAAATATCCATACACATACCATTCAGGGTTAATAATAAGTGCTATCTTTAAAAGTGCTTTAAGTGTCACACAATAAATAACAAATAATTTAAATACATCAAATTAATAAAACCAAACTGTTAGTAAAAAATTGCATAAAATCAATGGCATGTGTATAATTATGCTAAAATCTTGAAGCAAGTAATTCAATTTGTAATAATAATAAAATTAAAATAATAATAATAATAAATATAAACTATATATTAGCGACAGACAGGGTTAAGGTTAGGCATTTAGTGGTGATGGTTAAGGTTAGGGTAAGCCTACAGTAAGGTAGCCATCCACAGACACAGTTGATCCTAAGGATTCACTGTGCCACATGTATGTTTTAACATTAAAACATGATTTATAAAATCATGTCAACAATTATTAGGCCATTTTAATAGCTTAGTATTGTATGTTTAGAAAAGTTGTGTGTAAAGGCTTTAGGCTGCTCTACATGTTACTGTAGGCCCAGTTTGCTGCATCTCTCTTTCAGTTGAGGGGTCCTTGGCTTAAAAAACGTTGAAGACACCGGCCCTAGAGAACCCTCGTAGTTCTGCATTGCATTCGTTAATTTGCATGCAAGTTTTATTCATTTTTATACCGTGTATTCTCCGTGTAAATTCATGCACCCAACCGAGACGCCCGTACCGTTTCGGTTCAGTACGAATACATGGATCGTTCCAGCCCTATGTTACAGATATGAGGAGCATTAAAACTCAACACTGCTTCTCCACGTTTAGTTATGTAACCTCCTTTTGTCTGTCTGTCTGTCTGTCTGTCTGTCTCTCTGTCTCACTGTCTGTCTGTCTCTCTCTCTGTCCGTCTGTCTCTCTGTCTGTCTGTCTGTCTGTCAGAGGGAGAAGAAGCGAGTCTTGTTTCTCTACAACCTGCTGATCCAGCGACAGATTTCCTCCCCTGACAGTGAAGGCACCACCAGCGGATGCCAGTGGAGCAGGACGGTGAGTGGAGTCCTATGGAGGCCGATTGGTCGACACACACACACACACACACACACACACACAGACAGACATGCACACACACAGACACACACACACAGACAGACACAGACACACACACACACACACACAGACAGACACAGACACACACAGACACACACGCACAGACACACACACACACACACACACACACACACACATGAACAAGTGTTCAGCCGTCTCTTTGTCTCACCTTCGTGTCCTGCAGGTGTTTCAGCGTCTACGGCGCTGCGGACGCCATCTTTATCGCCATCTCCAACAGGAAGTGTCGGACTCACAGGTGACGCACTACGACCCCGCTTAGACCCCCCCATCACTCCCCCATCACCTCCCCACCCCCCACCACCTGCAGGTCACACACTTTGCAGAAGACCATCCCATAAACCTTTATAAGAAATATAAAGAAGAGAAGTGACCTAACTAACACATGTGTTGAATGTATTTCCTTCATCATAAGTCAGGGCTCCAGACTAACTTTTGTCACTAGGAGCACAGTGGCCCCCTTCTGAAAATGTTAGGGGCGCAACCAGAAAATGTAGGGGCACACAGCGTAAATCAACATGCTAACCAAATATTCACATTTATACTAATTTCCACTGTATTACTAATAAATACTTTGATATTAGATGCAGAAATTACAATGTGCTGTTTCAAATTCAGTGTCACTTTTGAAGATGCAACATTGAAGGCACCATCGCTGTCATGACAGTAAACAAAATATTTAAAATAATATACCAACTCTAGTCTACAACTACAATGAATTCACCTTAAAATTAAACATGTATTGTTTAGGCTACTACCCTTAGGGTTGGGTACCTTTCGCATCTGAACCAATATTGGTACAGATACCTGAAATTATGGTAAATTTTTTCGGTACTTTCCCTCTGTAATTACAGAACAATTATTTCAGTTGTAAAAATAATTCCAAACCTATTTATCCTATGTACTCAGAACATTATGTTATTTTATTAGAATATGTTACACTCTAAAGAAATTAAACAAAAATAAAAATAAAACCCCTCTCTCTCTCCTCCCAAACCTGTCCCTACAACCTATTAAATTGAATAATTATTCATTTCTTACTCACTGTAACTTGTTTAGCCTGTTGTATTTTCATCATGACGTTTTTAATTGCTCTTTAATGTTTCATGTAAAGCTCTTTGAGTTGCCTTGTTGCTGAAAGCTGCTGTAGAAATAGAGTTGCCTTGCCTTACAGCCTCAGCCTGTCAGTCAGTCCCCAGGGCACAGAGCCTCAGCCTGTCAGTCAGTCCCCAGGGCACCGCTCTCTGTCAATTTTCAGAGAGGACCGATAAGCTTGCGCTTACGTGCTCAGGTACCGACATTTCGACATTTAACGTGTAGAAAACGGGGGCAAATTTGCTGGTTGCACATGTGCGACTGGATGTAAAATTCAGTCGCACACTCTCAAATTTTGGTCGCAGCCTGGAGCCCTGTAAGTAGTTTTGGTTTTGGGTTATTTCCGATACCGGTGCCAAATCGATACTTTTAAAACAGTGCCGATGCCTGAACCGAAATATATATATTTATAATGTATATAACAAAATATAAAAAAAAGAGGAGCACAAAACCAAAGTCGGCAACATTAAAGAACGGCTTGTTTATTGCTGAGGCCATGTATGGTCAAAATTAAATGATTGATTAATAATGTAATAACAATAACTGATAAAATTTACTTATTTCACCAGTTAATTGCTGGTAAACGAAAAAAAGAAGCACCAGATGGGAAAATGGTATTTTACAATGACTTTGAATGCATCACGAGGCTGGCAAGTTTCAAGTGAACGCACCGTCTGTGTTGTTTTTCTGACGTCAGCAGCTGCAGTTCCTCTACAGGGAACTACAGTCACACTTTGCACCGCTTAACGATAGCTGTCAGCATTTTAACGGTTGGGTTTAATCCATAGACATAAGAATGGAGCACCAGACCCCGTTTCTCTGGTCTGAGACCAGTGGAGGATATCAGAAGTCTCTTTCCCGGTGCTGGCTGAGTGTTACTGAGCAGCCTCCAACTGAGCTTGAAGACGTAGATGTGACGTGAGCAACGTGTCTGAAAGTGTGAAGTCTTCTGGTAGCTGTGAGAGAGAAATCTCAATCATTCCCAATCTTACAGAGACGGAGAGTGTAGGTATATGTAAGGAGATAACATAGACACAGGCTAATTACTGATCACTAACATGATAGTTAACATTAGTAATTACTGATCACTAACATGCTAGTTAACATTAGTAATTACTGATCACTAACATGCTCGTTAACATTAGTAATTACTGATCACTAACATGCTAGTTAACATTAGTAATTACTGATCACTAACATGCTAGTTAACATTAGTAATTACTGATCACTAACATGCTAGTTAACATTAGTAATTACTGATCACTAACATGCTAGTTAACATTAGTAATTAAACCTAAACAGATAATGGAAGTCCAAACTGCCTGTGAGCTTCTCCTGTACTATACGGTAATTCCTCTACTGTGTGACAGTAAGTCTCGTGGTTATGACCCAATCGTTAGCCTATTGTTATAAAAGCGTCTGCTACGGAGCCATAACGTGAGCTACAAGGTAATGGAGCCTTTTATACATTGTCGTGTTTCTTTAGAAATAAACAACGGAGAAATAGAGTCTTTAAACGCTTCAGATGTAAAGTTATTCTCTGTTAAAGTGACGTCAGAATGAATGGGAGTCAATGGGATGCTAACGGGAGGTGATGGCTTGGTAGCAACAAAATGGCGCCATCGGAGGTTCGCGTTCTGAAGCGAAGCGTACCCCCCCTTGGTTTAATCCAGCTACTAGCTAGTGTCCTGTGCAGTGATGCTTCTAAAAAAAAAAAAACAGGCAGGCAACGAAATTTGGCACAGAAATCTCCGTTCTTATTCGGTCTTGTTACTACCGTTTACGTCGGAACC
>NC_041336.1:3104240-3124240 GCF_004354835.1 Perca flavescens
CAATTTCCCATAAAGGTTTATTTAGTGACTTGACAGTTAACAGTGAAGTATGGATTTGATTTGCTGGGTTCCTGCAATTTATAGATATATGTGTGTATTTAGGTATGTAAAAAGTTATATAGTAGTACCTGCGATACTTTTTCAGCATAGCACTTGTTTTACTTTGTTGACCATTTATACCAAAAATATTCATGTAAGACATTGTTTCACGTCTATGCTGAGACGACCACTAGTGTCCTCGCCTAGCAGCAGGTTTTCCACACCTCGCGAATTTCGGCCAGCAAAGTTTTGCCTCGGGGGGGCGTGGTCGCGAAAACAACACACAAGACCGCAACAGAACACCGGCTGCTAGGCAGCTAGCAGAGAGGGTTGGAGCTAAGTAGCATAGGTAGCTAGCAGGTAGTTTGCTAGCAAGCTATCGTTGCTATCGTAGTTCGTGTGACATATACACTACAATCCCTGTTGATACAAGCGCCAACAAAATATGCAATCAAACAAATGCACAAGTAGCCTTTTTTTTTTAATACTTTATTGTAGTGTTTTCTTATCCAGTCACATGTTAGTACATATTTTTTCCTGTTGCACTTTAATTTTGTACAATTTTGTATTATTTTATGCGTTTCAAAATCCACTAAGTAGGAAAGGAGAGGATTTAAAAGTTTAACAAGTATTTATTTAAGTAAAATCCTAAGGGCATAAACGTGTACACGGGTCCGAGTTGAGCAGGCACACAGGCTTCTCTCATCAGACTGACTTTTATGGCTTACACATGAATTCATATATCCGTCTTTAAGAGCATTTTGATTTGTTTATTAAAAGTTGGAGGAGTACCGTGGTTTAGACTTAGCCTCCCCTGGTTGGTGCACAGACTGGTCCCAGTCTTCTGGCACACGCCCTCTTCATCAGCTGTTAGGCAGACTTTACTTTACAGTTTTTTTTGATTGCTAGACGACAGTGGGCACAACTGGAGTCACATGTGCAAAACTCTAACTCCAGTCTCCACAGCAGCAGTTCATGTGGACCAAACTCTATAAAGTAGTCTAGTCTAGTTGGTTTATCATCGCTTGAACACAGTTTTCTAAACTCTACACACTTATCCCATGACTTTAACCACGATGTGCACAACACTGTAGATCTACAGCACTTTGTTCAGATGCTAACACACTGCTGTCAACACTGTTAACCACACATTCAACACAGAATAGATCTCAGTCTGGTGCCTATCAAACACTGCTGATTGGGATTCTAGCTGAAAGCCTAAGCAGGTGTCTTATTTTAGATTAGTTAGTGAACATATACGGTATTTATACAGAGAAAGCTCGGAGAGACTTTTTTTGTGTACAAACACCAAATAAGAATGAAACAATTGTACACTATACCGTTTGAGAGAAACAGGTAAAAGAGCAAAGATACCAACATGTCCAGGTAAGATGTCTGAGGTTATGTACACAGCTAAAAAAAAGTGAAAAACACTATATCTTTACAATAGTAAAACTGTGTTCTTACTGTTTTTCAGAAAGTAATGGAGGTGAAAGCAATAGAAACGCCACATTCATTAGTATTTAGAGATGATGAAGACATCCAATGTGATGAAGAAAACTTGCCACATGATGTTGGAGAGAGGCAGGATTAGTCACACTATTCTTTGGTACTGTTACGTACTGTTATGTACCTTTAGTGTTTTTTCCCCAGTAATTCCATAAATTACTAGAGACAAAATACTTTATTGAAGAAAACTGCTGATTTTCGTTCCTTCTTTTTTACCTTATGTAAAATTTGGTATTACATACAATCTATATTTTTTCCTTAAATAAACTGTTGAGTAGTGTCAAGTCACTCAAATTGTTCAAACTGTAAAGATGAAAAAGTTCTGTAATTTCTCTATTGGTGTTTGATGCTAGTGTTTTTACCCTCAGTGTGTTCTGAGTGACAGTGTGTGTTATCTCAGTGAGGACTGTGCATGTTGAGACGTGTGTTAAGAGTTGTGTTGCTTTGAATGAGTTTTGCAGCTGATGTGAACTGTTTAGCTCAGGTGACTGTTGGTAGTGCAGACTGTAGTTTGAGTTTTGCACACGTGACTCCAGTTGTGCCCACTGTCGTTTAGCAATCGTAAAAAACTGCAAATATGCTGATGGTCAGAAAAAACAATGCGCCGCTTTTGCCTGTCACAGGTTGAGGAGTAACTTACTCTCATGGTCAAACTGATATCAAACTGATATTAACTTTGTTGCTGCACTCTTGTTGCTTTCTGACCACCGTCATACAGTGCTGCTTTCTGCACGTACAACAGTATCCTTTTCTCATTTTGCATGACTAAGCTGTCACAGTGCTCTTCCACTAAACACACAACTATAATTCAACTATGATTTGTATCCTCATAAAGCATAGCCAGCTTGACTGATTATTTTAATTTCTTACAGATCCCCCTTTTCACACCTCAGGTGTGAATACTACTAAGCTTAGGATTATATGGCCCTCAAACTGGTAAATAAACAATTGGCCGCACTAGGGGAAGAAGAAGCAAGATTAATATAGCATAGCATTACATTGGTGATTCACTTCCTTCATTGTCCAAATCAGTCTCATCACCATCCTCCATCCCCAACAGGGGCATGGAGTAGGCTGGAGGAGCATCTTTCTGGGGATCTTTTTTGGTCAGAGCCACATCAATCCATCTGTTCACCAGAGTGCGACAACAAGGGATGCAACAGCATCCACAACACACCAATATGCCCAGAAACACTGCCACGGACATAAGCATGGAGAGCACAATTGCTTTGTATTTGGCAAAAACGTCCTCCAGCCAACTGGTGATGAGGTTTTTCAGCCACACCCGAGTTCTCTGCTAGTTCATTGGCTTGAGAGGTCAACCCCTCCAAGGCTCTAGTGATGCTACCATCTGGGGCAGTTTTATTGGGAATAACAAGCATCTCCAAACATGTGGCACACACCCCCTTTTTCTGCCAACAACATGTCCAGTGCCATACGGTTCTGAAATGCCATGAGTGAGGAGGCGGCTAATTGTTCGGACACACCCCTCAGGCCATCCCTAGTCCGGCTTCCCTGCGCTAATAGGAAGCATGGTAATCAGCAATAATAGGGACACTAAGGCGCAGGTGCCCCCCCATTTAGCAGGTCAGGATGGTCTAAGGCGGGACTGTGTCCCTCACACCCACCAGACATCAGCGAGTCCCTTACTCTGATTGTTAAACATCGGTTGTATGACATTGGGAACGAACGAAGATGTGTTGTAGGTGTACATACAAAACATTTTAGGTAGGTGTCCCACATTCATGGTAGAGCTGTTGGGTTGTGTGATGCAAGTATAGTTACCAGGGTAGGCGACCACTCCTGGAGGCGGTTGTATTGCATGCACTCTGGGATACAGGAGAGACAGGGTCCTGCAGACATCACTTTTCATGATCACATCACTGTAAAGACTTAACATACAATTATAACCCATAGGGTCTTCCACCGGTGAGAGTGGGAATGGTACTGTCCCCAAATTAGGTCTTGCTTTAGCACAGATAACACAGTCAGACATTGTATGCGTTCTAGCAGTATATTTCATCATTTCGAGCCACGTGTTACCTGAGGGTGTGAAACCAGTTTCCATCTCCAACCTTTCCTCAATGGTAAAGCCCTCTAGGTTCAAATATCACTTCTTTACGCCATGATACAGTCCCCAACAGCACCCGAAACACACTATATATAAGAAACTATATTATTTTTAACAAACAATTGTCTCTGCTTTTCAAAGTGTCAATTTGACTTTGTAACGTCAGTTACAGAGTTACAGTCTCTTGTCCTGCTGTATGTTGCTCTCAAAATCTGAGTTTAGCTCTAAACTCACTTCATCACCACTACCTGTTACTGTTTCACTCTTTTCCTAAAGTATTCTCCCCTCTCCGTTCTGACACTTCACACAATGAATCCTCACTAATAATTGTTTTTTCTTCAAGCTGTGCCTTATTAATTTTATCCTCTTCACAGTATACCTCAAAATCAAACAGCGCTCTAGTAATTTTATTCTCTTCACAATATACTTCAAAATCTGCCTCCGTATTGAAATGTAAAATGTTTTCTGTCATTGCACTGAATTCACAATCATTGGCTTTTTACAGTATCTACCAACCACGATTCCTCTAATTAAGTCAAATTAAACCAACTCTCCGATAGCAAGAGCTTTTTATGGTTTTATTTCATCCAATGTACTCAACTTTCTGACCAGTTGTAGATCAAAAGCTTTTTACGAGTCTCTTATAGCCAATTTATAGGTCTTGTCAGACCATTGAACCTTCAAAGGTTTACCTCTTTGATTTTAGCTTTGCCCAACTCTTCGGTCCCAATGAACCAAGAGCTTTTTACAGGTCTAATTTAGATTTAATTTGTGTTGCCCAACTCCCCAGTCACAATGGACCAGGAGCTTTTTACAGGTCTAATTTAGATTTAATTTGTGTTGCCCAACTCCCCAGTCACAATGGACCAGGAGCTTTTTACAGGTCTAATTTAGATTTATTTTTTGTCGCCCAACTCCCCAGTCACAATGGACCAGGAGCTTTTTACAGACTTTCTTTTCACTCTGTTAACAGTTCTTATTTTGCAATTTCGTTTTACTGTTTAGTTTTCTTTTATACTCTTAAGATTTCATTCAATTTCCCAGCGGCACTCTTGTCGCCACAGATTGAAAAGTAACTTACTTTCATGGTCAAACTGATATCAAACTGATATTAACTTTGTTGCTGCACTCTTGTTGCTTTCTGACCACTGTCATACAGTGCTGCTTTCTGCAGGTACAACAGTATCCTTTTCTCATTTTGCATGACTAAGCTGTCACAGTGCTCTTCCACTAAACACACTAAACACACTAACCACACAATACTATTCAACTATGATTTGTATCCTCATAAAGCATAGCCAGCTTGACTGATTATTTTTATTTCTTACATAACCCAAAACAAACACACACAAAGAAATAAAAGAAAAGAAAAAAATACAAAAGAAAAAAACGAAGTTAATATATACGTGCGTGCGTGCACTTGTGTGTATGTGCATGTGTGTGCTCATGTGTATGAGCTTGTGTGTGTGTGTGTGTGTATGAATGCATATGGAAACACAACAAACCTACATTAGGCCATTAAAATACTTTGTTACTAGCCTTGTAGTAGTAGTTTTTTTTACACTATATCAGAAATATTGGTTTTAATGAACCATAGATTGGAGCCATGACTGACTCTGACTCCATCACTTTCTGTCTGCTGTGTTTTCAGCTTCAGTCTGAGACAGAATGGCTTCCAGATCAGAGGAGGATCTCTGCTGTCCGGTCTGTAGTGACATCTTCAGAGATCCTGTCGTTCTGACGTGTAGCCACAGCTTCTGTAAAGACTGTCTGCAAAGCTGGTGGACAGAGAAACCAACACAGGAGTGTCCAGTTTGTAACCGAAGATCTTCGAGGGATGAACCACCTTTAAACCGGGCGTTAAAGAACCTGTGTGAGGCCTTCATACAGGAGAGAGATCAGAGATCTTCAGAGACTCTATGCAGTCTGCACTCTGAGAAACTCAAACTCTTTTGTCTGGACCATGAGTGGCCGGTGTGTGTCGTCTGCAGAGATTCAGAAACACACTCCAACCACAGATTCAAACCCATTGATGAAGCTGCACGACAACACAGGAAGGAACTTCAGGAAACGCTGCAGCCTGTAAATAAGAAGTTAAAAGTTTTTGAACGAGTAAAAGAGGAGTGTGATAAAACAGCACAAATTATAAAAGTCCAGGCCCGACGCACAGAGACGCAGATTAAGGATCAGTTTAAGAAGCTTCACCGGTTTCTAGACGAGGAAGAGGAGGCCAGGATGGCTGCACTGAGGGAGGAAGAGCAGCAGAAGAGTTGGAGGATGATGGAGAAGATGGAGACTCTGAGCAGAGAGATAGCAGCTCTTTCAGACACAGTCAGAGCCACAGAGGAGCAGCTGAGAGCTGAAGATGTCTCATTCCTGATCAACTACAAGGCTGCAGTGGAAAGAGTCCAGCAGCGCCCCCTGCTGGATGATCCACAGCTGCTCCCAGGAGCTCTGATAGACGAGGCCAAACACCTGGGAAACCTGAGCTTCAACATCTGGAACAAGATGAAGGACATGGTTTCCTACTCTCCTGTGATCCTGGACCCAAACACTGCTCACCCAAAACTCATCCTGTCTGGAGATATGACCAGTGTGAGACGAGTAAGAGAGACACAGCTGCTCCCTGATAATCCAGAGAGGTTTGATGATTACTGCTCTGTCCTGGGCTCTGTCCTGGGCTCTGAGGGCTTAAACTCAGGGACTCACAGCTGGGATGTCTGGGTTGGAAACAGTACAGACTGGGAACTGGGTGTGTTAGCAGAGTCCTTCCAAAGGAAGAGATTCATAGGGTCGGGATTATGGAGCATAATGTTCTCTCAAGGTAAATGCTCAGCGTGGTCATGGCTAGCGCGACCCACAGCTCTCAGAGTGCACGTGAAGCCCCAGAGGATCCGAGTGACTCTGGACTGTAACAGAGGAAAGCTGTCTTTCTCTGATCCTGACACTAACGCACACATACACACCTTCACACACACTTTCACTGATAGACTGTTTCCATACATTTACACTGGGAAAGAACTCCCACTGGTAATATCACCACAGAAGGTCTGTGTGACAGTGGAACACAGCAGTTAAAGATTTAGGGTCCTTATCTCGCACCCAGCGCCGCGCGAAGCCTGACCCAAGCGTCTTTGCTAGTTTAAGACCGACCCAGTTGTCAGTTTCCCGTCCAGCGGCCACGTCTTTTAAATAGCAAATGCACCTGCGCCCATCTGTGGCCCATGGGCGTGCTGGTCTTACAGGGAGGTGTGTTCAGGTGAATTCTGGGCGTGCTGGTCTTACAGGGAGGTGTGTTCAGGTGCATTCTGGGCATGCTGGTCTTACAGGGAGGTGTGTTCAGGTGCATGCTGGGAGTATCGCTATCTAGAGGCAGCAGGAAGTGATCGCGCCATTGACCAACAAAAACCTGTTCTAAAGTCAATAACGCAGCATTTTATTGTTATTTTAACAGAGCATTAGTAAAATGCTCCTAGGCTCGTGCACAGAGCGTGCACACTATGCTTGTTACACACACAGGGACACACAGCAGCACACACACACACACACACACACACACACACACACACACACACACACACACACGCAGAAGATTACAAATAAAAATATTACGGTGCAAATCCTCCATCATAACAGCAATGCTCCAAGGTCCAAAGGCGCCTGGCTTTTAAAGGGAATGGGAGATGATCTCTGATTGGTTGATTGCAGGTTACTCCCAAAACGCACCCCAGATTAATGAAGACATTAAGGACAACCCTTTAGAACCAGGCGCCCGGCACACGGACTCTTTTTCCGCCGTCAAACTAGCAAAAGTGGAGTTGGACACGCCCTAAACACACCTGCACCAGGCGCTTAGATCGTTAAAATAGGGTCCTAACAGTTTCTGAATTGACGTTCTGAGGCTGCAGCTGTCTCATTGTTCCACAGATATGGTGCAGAGTGTGTTACAATTGGACAATGCACACTGTGTAAACAGTGCAGTTAATATTAATTCTAACAGTGTTAACAGAACATCGCGTTCACACTGAAATGCTTTCAGAGTAAAATCACAAATTTTTCATTGAGGTGTTGTTGGACTTAGCCTGGCTAACACCAGACCCTTCTCAGATGTAACTGAGAGGGGGTCTGGGGAAGGTTCATCAACAGTTCATTTCCAAACGGGGCGTCACCAACGGACGCCGCTCAAATGCCTCTGGGCCCATTGGATAGTCCTTCAACCAATCAGAGCAACAATCCGGGTGATGCTGCACTTCGGTAGCCATCATGTTGAATGTTAACAAAAAGATGCTCGCCGTCGCTGCGCTATCATCATCGCGTAAAGTCCGCCCCAATGGTTGTGATTGGTGCCTCGATTTTGGGGACATTGGAAATGGGTTTGAATGGGCTCTTGGCCAGACGGACTTGCAGAGCAAATCTCAAATTTGCCGGAAGTTCGTCAGGGTTTGCCCAGGCTATGTTGGACTACCAGCTGGAGGAAAATGAAAGTGTGGCAATTCCTGTATTTTTCAACCAAAGTTTCTCTATTTTCCCACTGCATTGGTGTCTAAAGGCCTGGACACACTAACCCGATATTCGACAGTCTGGTGAGGTGGGTGACTCGAGTCTGTCCGATGTGGTCTGTGCCGTCGTCAGTCAGAGGGGCTGTCGACCTTCATTTTGGCCGATTTGACATGTATAATCAGCGGGGTGGGCACTGCCGGCAGTCAGACTCAAATGGCCCATCTGATTGGTGGAGAGCTAACCAGGAAACAGGGAGCGGTTTGAGTGTGACTAGAGTCTCTCAAAATCTGAGGAAATTCTTGTTGATCTGAAATGAAAACAGATTCAGCAACGGCACGGCCTATTTCTCTCTGAAAATGTTTTCAGAAACATGTTTCGGTGAACTATTTTAGTACAATATGAGATCAGATTCTCAACGAACCAGAACCCAGACCCATGTGACGCATTCGTCCAATCAGCTGCCGGTTTTCATTTTTGGGCGACAATACAGATTAGCGCCGTCTGCTGTTATAGAGACGTATTGCTTTTCATCTCTTCGGCACTTTGTGGACCAACGCGGGGAGACTGATCAGTCCGACTGGCTTTACTGTGTGTCAGCACCTTAAATGTAATTAGTCCAGTAGTGAGCGAGCACGCTGTAACCAGCAGCCGTGAACCGGGCTGTAATGTACCCTACACAGATTGATCTCATGGAGTGGCGTTTTCATACGCCATTATTGGCATGTTATCAAGACGTATACTCGCTTTTCAGCGTGTTTATCAACGCCGTTTGGCCTCCATTGACTTACACTACCTTGCAATTGTGCGTAAATTGATGCCGTAGGGCGTAGTATGAAAGGGCGAATCGCCGCGCATCAGTTAGTATAATTCCCTCGAAGCACTGGCAGACACAAGTGGCTTTCTTGCTCCAGGTTTATTTGAAGCTTCTTCTCCAAGTCCACCGTGAAAACTAAACCCACAGTATAACGAGAAAATAAAGACTGCATTAGCTTAATATGAACATACGATGACATGCACAGCATCTGGTACGTAGCATCTCCAGATGGACCTGACCAAAAGTTACTGGAGTTAAGGAATTTTTCTACGTTAAAGTATGCGCATTTGACGACCAAACTAATTTTCCTAGCTAGCTACTAAACACTAACTTTATCATATCTCTGCCAAATTAAATGTTATTAGCAAAGGACTTGAGATCCTTGTTCAAGATCCCACTATGATGCTCTGTACCAAATTTGCCATTAGGGGGTGCTATAATCAACGTATAAGTGTTTTGCCCTGTTAATCGATGTTAATGGAATATTTGCAATGGGAATGTATCACAGACCTTGCAGCTCACACTTCTCAATATTTACTGATGTTTACCTCCTACCGTTACGTTTTGGTTTTCGCTTTCACGTGCTACCCTGGTGTTCTACAATAAACAAACTTCTTAACCCACCTGACATAGTTTCTACAACCTTCACAGTGGACAAAAGTAATTCTTTTCTCCCACTTTTTCAATCCAAAATCAACACCATTCATGTACGCTGATACCGTGTAATTAAACATTGCAGTTGGTGCTGAGTGGAGAGTCTGTCATAGTGTGATTGGTTATGTTGGTGACATTGATTCTTAATTTCTCACGAAGCTGATCACAGTTACGTGTCAGTTAAACTTCTCATCTCCAATCCTATCTGTATTTGTGAGAAGTGGTGCTGTCCTAAGTTGAAAGTCTACTTTGCGGCTTTATTATTGAGTTAATAGACGTGTGTGTTCGTGTTGGATGCTGTCCATTTCCTAAGGTTCTGAAATGCAAACAATTTTTTACTACTTTTTTTTTTTTAAAGGGCTTGCGCCTGTGACCACCCATGGACGAAAAAACAAATCTTCGCCTATGACACCATTTACAACAACCTGACCACCTCCCCTGCTCCTTCAACCACCACACCTGCCGGTACCTCCACCCTTTCAATCACTCTATCATTTCTCTCTGCTGCCCCCTGTGGTTAGGGAGGTTAGGAAGTTTGTTTATAGTAGATAATTGTTAAAGGTAGTCTGTATATGCATGGAGATGAACTGTTAACCACTACATTTGCAATAGCAGAGTACCGCAGACCTTGTGCATCAAACCTCTTGATATTCACCAATTTTTGCCCCCCCCACGTAATGCTTCAGGTCCCACATTGGCGCAGCTCCCCGGGTCATCGGGGGTGACTGGCATCGGAGGCTTGGGCCCCATCATAACTGCTTGCAGTTCTAGTTTTATTTAGTTTCTTTCCACTTTGAATATAACTACAGAGATACATTTGCTTGATTTCACTTGTGAAAGAATCCATTAAATGTATTAATCAGTCTAAAGTCTTGCCTGATTGTCTTGGAGTCTGACAAATAAAGGTGTTTCATTGTTTATGTAATAAAAGAAATACTAAATGCATTTTACTTTACTACTGACTTTGGTTTTATTTATTATGCTTTAACTTTAACTGTTGTGCTTTAAAAGACATTGAGCGTCTTAAAGGACAATTCTGGCGCAAAATGACCCTAGGGGTTAATAACATATGTGTACCAAGACGACCGTTCTCTGGGAACTGTTTTCAGATCCCAGTCCTGGGTCTTCCCCGAGGCCTCCTCCCAGCTGGACTTGCCTCCACCTAGTCCTGGGCTTCCCCGAGGCCGCCTCCTAGCTGGACATCCCTCCATCTAGTCCTGTGTCTTCCCTGAGGCCTCCTCCTAGCTGGACATCCCTCCATCTAGTCCTGGGTCTTCCCTGAGGCCTCCTCCCAGCTGGACGGGCCTCCACCTAGTCCTGGGTCTCCCCCGAGGCCTCCTCCCAGCTGGACTTGCCTCCACGTAGTCCTGGGTCTTCCCTGAGGCCTCCTCCTAGCTGGACATCCCTCCATCTAGTCCTGGGTCTTCCCCGAGGCCTCCTCCCAGCTAGACGTTCCTCCACCTAGTCCTGGGTCTTCCCTGAGGCCTCCTCCCAGCTGGATGTCCCTCCACCTAGTCCTGGGTCTTCCCAGAGACCTCTTCCTAGCTTGACATCCCTCCACCTAGTCCTGGGTCTTCCCCGATGCCTCCTCCTAGCTGGACATCCCTCCACCTAGTCCTGGGTCTTCCCCGAGGCCTCCTCCTAGCTGGACATCCTTCCACCTAGTCCTGGGTCTTCCCTGAGGCCTCCTCCCAGCTGGATGTCCCTCCACCTAGTCCTGGGTCTTCCCAGAGACCTCTTCCTAGCTTGACATCCCTCCACCTAGTCCTGGGTCTTCCCGATGCCTCCTCCTAGCTGGACATCCCTCCACCTAGTCCTGGGTCTTCCCCGAGGCCTCCTCCTAGCTGGACATCCTTCCACCTAGTCCTGGGTCTTCCCCGAGGCCCCCTCCCAGCTGGACGTGCCTCCACCTAGTCCTGGGTCTTCCCAGAGACCTCTTCCTAGCTTGACATCCCTCCACCTAGTCCTGGGTCTTCCCCGATGCCTCCTCCTAGCTGGACATCCCTCCACCTAGTCCTGGGTCTTCCCCGAGGCCTCCTCCTAGCTGGACATCTCTCCACCTAGTCCTGGGTCTTCCCCGAGGCCCCCTCCCAGCTGGACGTGCCTCCACCTAGTCCTGGGTCTTCCCAGAGACCTCTTCCTAGCTTGAAATCCCTCCACCTAGTCCTGGGTCTTCCCCGATGCCTCCTCCTAGCTGGACATCCCTCCACCTAGTCCTGGGTCTTCCCCGAGGCCTCCTCCTAGCTGGACATCCCTCCACCTAGTCCTGGGTCTTCCCAGAGGCCTCCTCCCAGCTGGACATCCCTCGAACTAGTCCTGGGTCTTCCCCGAGGCCCCCTCCCAGCCGGACGTGCCTCCACTTAGTCCTGGGTCTTCCCAGAGGCCTCCTCCTAGCTGGACATCCCTCCACCTAGTCCTGGGTCTTCCCCGAGGCCTCCTCCCAGCTGGACACCCCTCGAACTAGTCCTGGGTCTTCCCCGAGGCCTCCTTCCAGCTGGACATCCCTCCACCTAGTCCTGGGTCTTCCCCGAGGCCCCCTCCCAGCTGGATGTGCCTCCACCTAGTCCTGGGTCTTCCCATAGACCTCTTCCTAGCTGGACATCCCTCCATCTAGTCCTGGGTCTTCCCCGAGGCCTCCTCCTAGCTGGACATCCCTCCATCTAGTCCTGGGTCTTCCCCGAGGCCCCCTCCCAGCTGGATGTGCCTCCACCTAGTCCTGGGTCCCCCCATAGACCTCTTCCTAGCTGGACATCCCTCCACATAGTCCTGGGTGTTCCCCGAGGCCCCCTCCCAGCTGGACATCCCTCCATCTAGTCCTGGGTCTTCCCCGAGGCCCCCTCCCAGCTGGATGTGCCTCCACCTAGTCCTGGGTCTTCCCATAGACCTCTTCCTAGCTGGACATCCCTCCACATAGTCCTGGGTGTTCCCCGAGGCCCCCTCCCAGCTGGACATTCCTCCACCTTGTCCTGGGTCTTCCCGAGGCCTCCTCCTAGCTGGACATCCCTCCACCTAGTCCTGGGTCTTCCCCGAGGCCTCCTCCCAGCTGGACACCCCTCGAACTAGTCCTGGGTCTTCCCCGAGGCCTCCTTCCAGCTGGACATCCCTCCACCTAGTCCTGGGTCTTCCCCGAGGCCTCCTTCCAGCTGGACATCCCTCCATCTAGTCCTGGGTCTTCCCCGAGGCCTCCTCCTAGCTGGACATCCCTCCATCTAGTCCTGGGTCTTCCCCGAGGCCCCCTTCCAGCTGGATGTGCCTCCACCTAGTCCTGGGTCTTCCCATAGACCTCTTCCTAGCTGGACATCCCTCCACATAGTCCTGGGTGTTCCCCGAGGCCCCCTCCCAGCTGGACATCCCTCCACCTTGTCCTGGGTCTTCCCGAGGCCTCTTCCTAGCTGGACATCCCTCCATCTAGTCCTGGGTCTTCCCCGAGGCCCCCTCCCAGCTGGATGTGCCTCCACCTAGTCCTGGGTCTTCCCATAGACCTCCTCCTAGCTGGACATCCCTCCACCTAGTCCTGGGTCTTCCCCGAGGCCCCCTCCCAGCTGGACGTTCCTCCACCTAGTCCTGGGTCTTCCCAGAGGCCCCCTCCCAGCCGGACGTGCCTCCACCTAGTCCTGGGTCTTCCCAGAGGCCTCCTCCTAGCTGGACATCCCTCGAACTAGTCCTGGGTCTTCCCCGAGGCCTCCTTCCAGCTGGACATCCCTCCACCTAGTCCTGGGTCTTCCCCGAGGCCTCCTCCTAGCTGGACATCCCTCCACCTTGTCCTGGGTCTTCCCGAGGCCTCTTCTTAGCTGGATATCCCTCCATCTAGTCCTGGGTCTTCCCCGAGGCCCCCTCCCAGCTGGATGTGCCTCCACCTAGTCCTGGGTCTTCCCATAGACCTCCTCCTAGCTGGACATCCCTCCACCTAGTCCTGGGTCTTCCCCGAGGCCCCCTCCCAGCTGGACCTCCCTCCACCTAGTCCTGGGTCTTCCCCGAGGCCCCCTCCCAGCTGGAACGTGCCTCCACCTAGTCCTGTGTCTTCCCCGAGGCCTCCTCCCAGAGGCCTCCTCCTAGCTGGACATCCCTCCACCTAGTCCTGGGTCTTCCCGAGGCCTCCTCCTAGCTGGACATCCCTCCATCTAGTCCTGGGTCTTCCCCGAGGCCTCCTCCCAGCTGGACACCCCTCCACCTAGTCCTGGGTCTTCCCGAGGCCTCTTCCTAGCTGGACATCCCTCCATCTAGTCCTGGGTCTTCCCCGAGGCCCCCTCCCAGCTGGATGTGCCTCCACCTAGTCCTGGGTCTTCCCATAGACCTCCTCCTAGCTGGATGTGCCTCCACCTAGTCCTGGGTCTTCCCATAGACCTCCTCCTAGCTGGACATCCCTCCACCTAGTCCTGGGTCTTCCCAGAGGCCCCCTCCCAGCCGGACGTGCCTCCACCTAGTCCTGGGTCTTCCCAGAGGCCTCCTCCTAGCTGGACATCCCTCGAACTAGTCCTGGGTCTTCCCCGAGGCCTCCTTCCAGCTGGACATCCCTCCACCTAGTCCTGGGTCTTCCCCGAGGCCTCCTCCTAGCTGGACATCCCTCCACCTTGTCCTGGGTCTTCCCGAGGCCTCTTCCTAGCTGGACATCCCTCCATCTAGTCCTGGGTCTTCCCCGAGGCCCCCTCCCAGCTGGATGTGCCTCCACCTAGTCCTGGGTCTTCCCATAGACCTCCTCCTAGCTGGACATCCCTCCACCTAGTCCTGGGTCTTCCCCGAGGCCCCCTCCCAGCTGGATGTGCCTCCACCTAGTCCTGGGTCTTCCCATAGACCTCCTCCTAGCTGGATGTGCCTCCACCTAGTCCTGGGTCTTCCCATAGACCTCCTCCTAGCTGGACATCCCTCCACCTAGTCCTGGGTCTTCCCCGAGGCCCCCTCCCAGCTGGATGTGCCTCCACCTAGTCCTGGGTCTTCCCATAGACCTCCTCCTAGCTGGACATCCCTCCACCTAGTCCTGGGTCTTCCCGAGGCCTCCTCCTAGCTGGACATCCCTCCATCTAGTCCTGGGTCTTCCCCGAGGCCTCCCTCCACCTAGTCCTGGGTCTTCCCCGAGGCCTCCTTCCAGCTGGACATCCCTCCACCTAGTCCTGGGTCTTCCCCGAGGCCTCCTCCTAGCTGGACATCCCTCCATCTAGTCCTGGGTCTTCCCCGAGGCCTCCTCCTAGCTGGACATCCCTCCATCTAGTCCTGGGTCTTCCCCGAGGCCCCTCCCAGCTGGACGTTCCTCCACCTAGTCCTGGGTCTTCCCAGAGGCCCCCTCCCAGCCGGACGTGCCTCCACCTAGTCCTGGGTCTTCCCAGAGGCCTCCTCCTAGCTGGACATCCCTCGAACTAGTCCTGGGTCTTCCCCGAGGCCTCCTTCCAGCTGGACATCCCTCCACCTAGTCCTGGGTCTTCCCCGAGGCCTCCTCCTAGCTGGACATCCCTCCACCTTGTCCTGGGTCTTCCCGAGGCCTCTTCCTAGCTGGACATCCCTCCATCTAGTCCTGGGTCTTCCCCGAGGCCCCCTCCCAGCTGGATGTGCCTCCACCTAGTCCTGGGTCTTCCCATAGATCTCCTCCTAGCTGGACATCCCTCCACCTAGTCCTGGGTCTTCCCGAGGCCCCTCCCAGCTGGACCTCCCTCCACCTAGTCCTGGGTCTTCCCCGAGGCCCCCTCCCAGCTGGAACGTGCCTCCACCTAGTCCTGGGTCTTCCCCGAGGCCTCCTCCTAGCTGGACATCCCTCCATCTAGTCCTGGGTCTTCCCCGAGGCCTCCTCCTAGCTGGACATCCCTCCATCTAGTCCTGGGTCTTCCCCGAGGCCCCCTCCCAGCTGGACGTTCCTCCACCTAGTCCTGGGTCTTCCCAGAGGCCCCCTCCCAGCCGGACGTGCCTCCACCTAGTCCTGGGTCTTCCCAGAGGCCTCCTCCTAGCTGGACATCCCTCGAACTAGTCCTGGGTCTTCCCCGAGGCCTCCTTCCAGCTGGACATCCCTCCACCTAGTCCTGGGTCTTCCCCGAGGCCTCCTCCTAGCTGGACATCCCTCCACCTTGTCCTGGGTCTTCCCGAGGCCTCTTCCTAGCTGGACATCCCTCCATCTAGTCCTGGGTCTTCCCCGAGGCCCCCTCCCAGCTGGATGTGCCTCCACCTAGTCCTGGGTCTTCCCATAGATCTCCTCCTAGCTGGACATCCCTCCACCTAGTCCTGGGTCTTCCCCGAGGCCCCCTCCCAGCTGGACCTCCCTCCACCTAGTCCTGGGTCTTCCCCGAGGCCCCCTCCCAGCTGGAACGTGCCTCCACCTAGTCCTGGGTCTTCCCCGAGGCCTCCTCCCAGAGGCCTCCTCCTAGCTGGACATCCCTCCACCTAGTCCTGGGTCTTCCCGAGGCCTCCTCCTAGCTGGACATCCCTCCACCTAGTCCTGGGTCTTCCCCGAGGCCCCCTCCCAGCTGGATGTGCCTCCACCTAGTCCTGGTTCTTCCCCGAGGCCTCCTCCCAGCAGGACATCCCTCCACCTAGTCCTGGGTCTTCCCCGAGGCCTCCTCCCAGCTGGACATCCCTCGAACTAGTCCTGGGTCTTCCCTGAGGCTTCCTCCCAGCTGGAAATCCCTCCATCTAGTCCTGGGTCTTCCCCGAGGCCTCCTCCCAGCTTGACATCCGTCGAACTAGTCCTGGGTCTTCCCTGAGGCCTCCTCCTAGCTGGACATCCCTCCATCTAGTCCTGGGTCTTCCCGAGGCCTCCTCCTAGCTGGACATCCCTTCACCTAGTCCTGGGTCTTCCCCGAGGCCTCCTCCTGGCTGGACGTGCCTGGAACACCTGCCTAGGGAAGCGCCCAGGGGGAATCCTTACCAGATGCCCAAACCACCTCAACTGGCTCCTTTCGATGCCAGCCCCCCTCCTGAGGAAACCCATTTCAGCCGCTTGTACTCTGGGACATGTTTTCATGCTAATCCAATGTGTCTGTAGCTTGAAACTAGCTACCGCTAACCGCTGGTTAGCCGCTAACGCTAGCTTTCGGTGCAGAGGGTAAATCTCTATTTCTACACCACTAAAAAGGATCAAAATATCACCACACTTCCACACAATGAGGGTCCCTAAATGTAAACACAAGCATTGAGAACTTTGTAAGTGGACAGACTGTGTACAAGATAGATTATAAAGACGGTAGCGTTCATGTTTACATGCGGCCGCCAACTTGGATAACAGTCATGACCAGTCGAACCACGAATGCCCTGCAACCAATGACCAGTAATGTCTTTTCCTGCATGCACGTAACCCTGTGCAATCTGACCAGCAGCTAAACACCTTCCACCATCAAGCACTGGAGACTTGGATCATCATAACTCAGTTTATTTGATTTAGAAAGGGTGAAACTGGGAAATTAAACAAAATTACCAGTTACTTACATATTGATGAGTCGCAAACATTATACATTGATAGTTGTAAAAACAATTTAACTACACGCCACTGTAATGCGGTAGTATATACAGTAGCTAACATGTAAGCTGGAATAAAGGAAATATGTAATGTATTGTTATACAGTGTACGTAATATAACCTATATTGTTTATCTAAAACTAAAATATACTGACGTAGCAAAACCCAAGATAACAGTGGCAAACTAGCTTACTAAAGCATACTGTCAGTCTAATATGAGCTATCAATCATCATCAAAAATATACATATTGCACATCAAACTTACTGACAATACTTAACAATTATATAAGAACAGTATGTCAGCATCTATTTCACATATTGAGAATGCTACCAAAGGCATGGAACGTGGAAGATTGAAGTGGATAATATGGAGAGTTGATAACGCAAAACCATGAGGCTGTCCTGCTCGCAAAATTACGAATCCCACTACGGCCACGCCAAGACCCGCCCTACGAAGCAGCTCGATTGGTTGGGGTTAGGATAGCCGATTGGTCAAGGGACAGGACCTGAACCAATGAGGTTACGTTACCTTGCGTTCTCGTGGAGGCCTGGCCAATAAATGCTATTGAAGGGTGGGTCTTGGCGTGGCCATAGTGGGATTCGTAATATCCAAGGGTGGGGTAAGCTTTGCTTCAGAACTCGAACCTCCTACGGCGCCATTTTGATGCTACCAAGCCATCACCTCCCGTTAGCATCCCATTGACTACCATTCATTCTGACGTCACTCTGACAGAGAATAACTTTACATCTGAAGCGTTTAAAGACTCTATTTGTTCGTTGTTTATTTCCAAAGAAACACGACAATGTATAAAAGGCTCCATTACCTTGTACCTCACGTTATGGCTCCGTAGCAGACGCTTTTATAAAAATAGGCTAACGATTGGGTCATAACCACGAGACTTACTGTCACACAGTAGAGGAATTACCGTATAGTACAGGAGAAGCTCACAGGCAGTTTGGACTTCCATTATCTGTTTAGGTTTAATTACTAATGTTAACTAGCATGTTAGTGATCAGTAATTACTAATGTTAACTAGCATGTTAGTGATCAGTAATTACTAATGTTAACTAGCATGTTAGTGATCAGTAATTAGCCTGTGTCTATGTTATCTCCTTACATATACCTACGCTCTCCGTCTCTGTAAGATTGGGAATGATTGAGATTTCTCTCTCACAGCTACCAGAAGACTTCACACTTTCAGACAGGTTGCTCACGTCACATCTACGTCTTCAAGCTCAGTTGGAGGCTGCTCAGTAAAGCAAGAGATCACCAGAAAAGTGTCTTCTAATATCCTTCACTGGTCTCCGTCCAGAGCAACGGGATCTGTTGGTCCATTCTTATATACTGTCTATGGTAATATCGAGTCCTGCTCACATTCAACTTCCTGACTAAGTCCCATCGTGCAAAGGTCCTACAATTCTTAAAGGAACACACACGCATGTGGAACAACTACTGCCAGAAATGGGAGAAGAAAAACATTTAAGTGAACTAATGTCCTGATGGGGACAGAACAAGTAACATAGCTCAAAACACAGTGCTCGTGGTTCGACTGCACGTGACTGTTATCCAAGATGACGGCCGCATGTAAACATTAACGCTACTGTCTTTATAATCTATTTTTCTAATAAAGTGACTGTACACTTACAAAGTTCTCAATGTAGTGACCCTCATTATGCTACCTTGGAAGTGTGGTGGTATTTTGAGCCTTGTTAGTGGTGTAGAAATAGAGATTTACCCTCTGCCCACGAAAGCTAGCGTTAGCAGCTAATCACCGGTTTGCGGTAGCTAGTTTCAAGCTAGAGACACATTGGATTAGCATTAAAACATGTCCCAGAGAACGGTAGACTCGGTACACATACGTTATTAACGCCTAGGTTCATTTTGCGCCGGAATTGTCCTTTAATAATACAGTTATGGTCTATACCCACAAAGTTCCACTTCCGGGATTGCTCTCGTTCGACAGGATGTCCGTTAATTCAACTGAATTTTATTTATAGTATCAAATCTTAACTAGAGTTATCTCAAGACCCAACGATTTTCCCACGAACAAGCATTTGGTGCGACAGTGTCGAGGGAAAAACTTCCTTTAGGCAGAAAACTCGAACAGACCCGGGCTCTTTGTGGGCAGTATCTGTCACTGCTGGTTTGGACACAGCTTTACCACATTAAAGTGCCCATATTATTAAAAAAAAATCAATTTTGCTTCTGACTGGCTAGTAGTCCTTACCTAGGTACTGTCAGGGCATGCCCTCATACTCTGCTTCTGACTGGCTAGTAGTCCTTACTTAGGTACTGAGCATGTGCGACTGCCAACAAAGATGGAACAGAAGTGAGATATCTCACTCTGTAACTAAAACAGAGAGCTCAAAACACAGGGTGAAAAGAGGAGTTGCGGCAATGTGCAGTACAACAAAAATATGGTGGTTTTTTTTCATATTAAACCATGTAAACCTATTATGATATAACCTCTAAATACAATTATGAACCTGAAAATGAGCATAATATGAGCACTTTAAGCTTTAATATAATTTAAACAGGTGAGTTCTATAATAACGCACCACCTTTACAGTATTATGAAATTAGCTGTAATTTTAAATTATGGTTATTTATATTTTTCTCGGTTTTTTTCTTATTTTTCTTATTGTTTTCATTTTTCTTTTATTTTGGTAAATGGTGGTTCATAGTGACGCTCTTTCGCTGCATTTTATTTTGAAGACTGATTGGCGGTACTTCCGGTCAGTCTCTTGCTAGCTCGGTCTAGCTTAACGCAGCTAGATGAGCTAGATGACGTCTACGTTAGCTCCCGGTATGAACACGGGCGGACCGGTGTCCTCCCTTAATTAGTCGCTTTCAGGCCTCTCGGGACGGACGCACCGAACTGTCCGGTGTTTAAGCTCTCACAACCGGCGTTAACCGACACTCTCCGCCCGGTGTTAACGAAAGTTTTTTGGTTAGAAAGTGTTTTCGTTTGTGCGCAG
>NC_041336.1:3131740-3139240 GCF_004354835.1 Perca flavescens
CACGCCCAGAATGCACCTGAACACACCTCCCTGTAAGACCAGCATGCCCACAATGCACCTGAACACACCTCCCTGTAAGACCAGCACGCCCAGAATGCACCTGAACACACCTCCCTGTAAGACCAGCATGCCCACAATGCACCTGAACACACCTCCCTGTAAGACCAGCACGCCCAGAATGCACCTGAACACACCTCCCTGTAAGACCAGCATGCCGACAATGCACCTGAACACACCTCCCTGTAAGACCAGCACGCCCAGAATGCACCTGAACACACCTCCCTTTAAGACCAGCACGCCCAGAATGCACCTGAACACACCTCCCTGTAAGACCAGCACTCCCAGAATGCACCTGAACGCACCTCCCTGTAAGACCAGCACGCCCAGAATGCACCTGAACACACCTCCCTGTAAGAGCAGCACACCCCCAGAATGCACCTGAACACACCTCCCTGTAAGACCAGCACGCCCAGAATGCACCTGAACACACCTCCCTGTAAGACCAGCACGCCCAGAATGTACCTGAACGCACCTCCCTGTAAGACCAGCACGCCCAGAATGCACCTGAACACACCTCCCTGTAAGACCAGCACGCCCAGAATGCACCTGAACACACCTCCCTGTAAGACCAGCACGCCCAGAATGCACCTGAACACACCTCCCTGTAAGACCAGCACTGTGTGTGCTGCTGTGGTCCGACTAGAGTTTAGTTTTTCCAGCTCACAAGCCAACAGAAAGTTGCTAGACTGACCCACTAGGGTGCGTCTAGATTTTCTAGGCTAAGGCAGGCAGGCACAAACAAAGAAAAACTCAAATCCAAAATGCCCCCTTCTCTCTGCAGATCAATAACGTTTTCTCCCTCAAATCTTAATCTAAGTAATTTTCAAGCACAAATGCCGAAGACTCCCTCGTTCCATCTGTGTTCTGGGTTAGATATTTAACGATGTAGTTTTGGACATTTCTCACTATTTCACATTTTGTATGTGAGTAATGAACTGTCAACTGGTTTCCTGCCAGCCCTCCTTCTTCCTCCCTCCTTTCTTCTTGTTCTTTTGTTTTGGTTGACTGCTCGGAGCCTCGCCCAAAGTCTCTGACATCATCTGGAGCCTGGGCGAGAGACATGACCTCATCAGAGAGAGAGAGAGAGAGAGAGAGAGAGAGAGAGAGAGAGAGAGAGAGAGAGAGAGAGAGAGGTCACACATGCTCTGTCCTTTAATATTAACAGTCTATGGTATAGACGTAGTAAGTAACAGTCTTCTCACTACGGACCTCAAATTACTGGAACTGTCTTCCTATTGAAGTCCGAGAAAGCACCAGCTGTCTATCATTTAAAACTACACTCAAGAGATGGATTAAAAACTATAAAAATTGCAAAACTCTTTTTTTTTGTGCCTTTTTTCTCCTCTTCTTCTTTCTTAATTTCCTTTCTTTTTTTCTTGCATTCTTTTTCTACTTATGTAATAGGATGATGTGTTGACCTGCCAGGGGACTACAGATGAAAATTAGCTTTTTGTTTGCCAACTCTGGCACATTTACATTTTGAGTGTTAAAAAAAAATGGCAATTGATGTGCATTGTCCCTTTTTAAAATGATTAAATAAATAAAATGTACAGGTGGAGGTAACGTGCCAATAAACTGTGACTTATGATCAGGGTTGGGTACCGAAATAGGGCACCGGTTCCGAGGTAAACGGTAGTAACAAAACAGAATAAGAACGGAAATTTCTGTGCCAAATTTCGGTGCCTGCCTGTTTTTTTTTTTTAGAAGCATCACTGCACAGGACACTAGCTAGTAGCTGGATTAAACCAAGGGGGGGTACGCTTCGCTTCAGAACGCGAACCTCCTATGGCGCCATTTTGTTGCTACCAAGCCATCACCTCCCGTTAGCATCCCATTGACTCCCATTCATTCTGACGTCACTTTGACAGAGAATAACTTTACATCTGAAGCGTTTAAAGACTCTATTTCTCCGTTGTTTATTTCTAAAGAAACACGACAACGTATAAAAGGCTCCATTACCTTGTAGCTCACGTTATGGCTCCGTAGCAGACGCTTTTATAACAATAGGCTAACGATTGGGTCATAACCACGAGACTTACTGTCACACAGTAGAGGAATTACCGTATAGTACAGGAGAAGCTCACAGGCAGTTTGGACTTCCATTATCTGTTTAGGTTTAATTACTAATGTTAACTAGCATGTTAGTGATCAGTAATTACTAATGTTAACTAGCATGTTAGTGATCAGTAATTACTAATCAGTAATTACTAATGTTAACTAGCATGTTAGTGATCAGTAATTACTAATGTTAACTAGCATGTTAGTGATCAGTAATTACTAATGTTAGTGATCAATAATTACTAATGTTAACTAGCATGTTAGTGATCAGTAAATACTAATGTTAACTAGCATGTTAGTGATCAGTAATTACTAATGTTAGTGATCAGTAATTACTAATGCTAACTAGCATGTTAGTGATCAGTAATTACTAATGTTAACTATCATGTTAGTGATCAGTAATCACTAATGTTAACTAGCATGTTAGTGATCAGTAATTACTAATGTTAACTAGCATGTTAGTGATCAGTAATTACTAATGTTAGTGATCAATAATTACTAATGTTAACTAGCATGTTAGTGATCAGTAATTACTAATGTTAACTAGCATGTTAGTGATCAGTAATTAGCCTGTGTCTATGTTATCTCCTTACATATACCTACACTCTCCGTCTCTGTGAGATTGGGAATGATTGAGATTTCTCTCTCACAGCTACCAGAAGACTTCACACTTTCAGACACGTTGCTCACGTCACATCTACGTCTTCAAGCTCAGTTGGAGGCTGCTCAGTAACACTCAGCCAGCACCGGGAAAGAGACTTCTGATATCCTCCACTGGTCTCAGACCAGAGACCGAGGGAGGATGTAATGTAATTTTTTTCTTGAGGAAGGATGTGCCAAATAAACAAACAGTTAGGCGTCCTGCACACCGGCTGCGTTTTCTATGTCTTTACACACCAGAAAGGTGTCTGCTGCTGCTGCTGCTGCTGCTAGCCTGGTCTGGACACATGGATGTTTCCCATTGATAAAATGAAATACCATCTTAAACATAAACATATTCTGATCTGATTACAGCAGAGACAACGTCGGCAGTATTGACGGCAAAATAGGCTCCAGAATATTTCCTCCTGGGTTGACAGGTGACATATTAGAAAATAGTTTTTTTTTTTTTAAATGTTTTATTACATTTCTATCAACACCTTGAGACTTTCAAACATCAACATGTCATTTATTAATATGTATTTGTGTCTAAATTACACATAAACATCTTTTCCTATTCTATTTTGTCTGGAAATGCTTCCAACACGCTTGTGTGTCGCGTTTAATATTCCAGAGCAATGCACAGATTCTGAATGCGCTGTATAGATGTGTAAAGATTTTCAAATTTCTAATTCAGAATATATTGTCATATTTGGAATAATAGTGGAATATTAGTGTGCATGTAAACAGAGTTTCACAACAACCAAACACCAGTTAGCAGCTCTCAGTATTAGAAAAAAAACAAAAAAGCAAACAAACTTTTGGCCTGTACTGTATATCTTAGCAGAAAGCAGCCATTTAGCCCCTGTTGCCATGGGAACGTTATGAAGTGATGTAATTACGTGACGTGAACATCATCAAAAAGCAGAGTGTTTGGGGGGTGGATAACTGTTTTTTCTCTTTTTCATCAAACTCCAATTTTTGCAATTTTATGCAATGTCATCACATAAAATTGCATAGATATCATATAGCATATTCCATCGCATTTTTTAAGAAAACGTGCTGCATAATCAAGGATTTTCGCCCCGCAACCATCACAAAAAACTCCACATTTTTCTGGAAGGACTGATAACCCCACGCTGAGCTATGGAGGGCTGTATGGAGTAGTCTGAAGCTGCTTAGTGTGTGTGCCCAGTGTCAGGTGAAGAGCAGGCTGATATCATTAGGGTTATATTCTGTTAGTAGGTTAGAGTCCTGTGGTGGCTGACAAACATTCCCGTTAAAGTTTACACTCGTTTCTTTTTTTTTTTTTTTTATAAAGAGATTTTATTGATTTTTATCGAAATAGAACACAACCAACATACAAGTGCTCTCTGTGTTCACAAAAATATCAGAACAGGAAGGAAATAAACCCACCATCCACACCAAAATGACTGCACGACTGTCCTTACCCCAAAAAGTTAAAGAAGAAGAGAGAAAAAAATAATTATTAATAAATTTTAAAAAATTTTAAATAAAAAAATAACTATAAAAAATAATATAATAATAAATAATAAAAAAGAAATAATTAAATAAATAAATTTAAAAAAAGGAGAAATTAAAAAAAAAAAAAAAAATGTTTACAGTCGTTTCTGTCGTTTGTCTCGCTCTCAATCTCACATTATTACATCATCATCCTTCTCTTATTCTGCTGCACTTAGAAACTGGAAACCATCCACACTGTTACATCAACTCTCCTTCTCTCTCTCTCTCTCTCTCTGTCTCTCTTTCTGTCTCTCTCTTTCTGTCTCTCTCTTTCGGTCTCTCTCTTTCTGTCTCTCTCTCTCGCTCTCTCTCTTTCTGTCTCTCTCTTTCGGTCTTTCGTACAAGTACCTCAACATCTGCACTCATGTACAGTACTAGAGTACATGTACTTAGTTACATTCCACCACTGACGTTTGGAGATATTGGGATCAGTTTCCTGTGTTGAGCTGAGGTACAGTTTCACAGTCAGACCCACCCAGCTGACCTGAACATGACTCAGCTAACAACACACACACACACACACACACACACATAAACACATAAACACACAGAGACAGACACACACACAGACGCACCACAGCACAAAGGGCCGAGAGGGTGGAGAAAACAAACAAAAAACTTTAGAGGAACACTCCCAAAATCTCTCATTAGTTCTCCAAACAATAACACATTTCATATCAAGCCTTGTTTTAAAGACTTCATATATTATAACAACTATTACATTAAACTCACAACTATTACATTAATCTCACAACTATTACATTAAACTCACAACTATTACATTCATATAACAACTATTACATTGAACTCACAACTATTACATTAATCTCACAATTATTACATTAAACTCACAACTATTACATTCATATAACAACTATTACATTAATATAACAACTATTACATTAATCTCACAACTATTACATTAATATCACAACTATTACATTAATCTCACAACTATTACATTAATCTCACAACTATTACATTAATCGCACAACTATTACATTAATCTCACATTAATCTCACAACTATTACATTAATTAATATCACAACTATTACATTAATATAACAACTATTACATTAATCTCACAACTATTACATTAATCTCACATTAATCTCACAACTATTACATTCATCTCACATTAATCTCACAACTATTACATTAATCTCACATTAATCTCACAACTATTACATTAATCTCACAACTATTACATTAAACTCACAACTATTACATTCATCTCACAACTATTACATTAATCTCACAACTATTACATTAATCTCACAACTATTACATTAATCTCACAACTATTACATTAATCTCACAACTATTACATTAATCTCACAACTATTACATTAATCATTAATCTCACAACTATTACATTAATATCACAACTATTACATTAATATCACAACTATTACATTAATCATTAATCTCACAACGATTACGTTAATCTCACAACTATTACATTAATCTCACAACTATTACATTAATCTCACAATTATTACATTAAACTCACAACTATTACATTCATATAACAACTATTACATTAATATAACAACTATTACATTAATCTCACAACTATTACATTAATATCACAACTATTACATTAATCTCACAACTATTACATTAATCTCACAACTATTACATTAATCGCACAACTATTACATTAATCTCACATTAATCTCACAACTATTACATTAATTAATATCACAACTATTACATTAATATAACAACTATTACATTAATCTCACAACTATTACATTAATCTCACATTAATCTCACAACTATTACATTCATCTCACATTAATCTCACAACTATTACATTAATCTCACATTAATCTCACAACTATTACATTAATCTCACAACTATTACATTAAACTCACAACTATTACATTCATCTCACAACTATTACATTAATCTCACAACTATTACATTAATCTCACAACTATTACATTAAACTCACAACTATTACATTCATCTCACAACTATTACATTAATCATTAATCTCACAACGATTACGTTAATCTCACAACTATTACATTAATATCACAACTATTACATTAATATCACAACTATTACATTAATCATTAATCTCACAACGATTACGTTAATCTCACAACTATTACATTAATCTCACAACTATTACATTAATCTCACCCTAAACTCACAACTATTACATTAATCTCACAACTATTACATTAATCTCACATTAATCTCACAACTATTACATTAATCTCACAACTATTACATTAATCTCACCCTAAACTCACAACTATTACATTAAACTCACAACTATTACATTCATCTCACAACTATTACATTAATGTCACAACGATTACGTTAATCTCACAACTATTACCTTAATCTCACATTAATCTCACAACTATTACATTCATCTCACAACTATTACCTTAATCTCACAACTATTACATTAATCATTAATCTCACAACGATTACGTTAATCTACCAACTATTACATTAATCTTACCCTAAACTCACAACTATTACATTAAACTCACAACTATTATTATCATTCATCTCACAACTATTACCTTAATCTCACAACTATTAAATTAATCATTAATCTCACAACGATTACGTTAATCTCGAAACTATTACATTAATATCACAACTATTACATTAATCATTAATCTCACAACTATTACATTAATCTCACCCTAAACTCACAACTATTACATTAAACTCACAACTATTACATTCATCTCACAACTATTACATTAATGTCACAATGATTACGTTAATCTCACAACTATTACCTTAATCTCACATTAATCTCACAACTATTACATTCATCTCACAACTATTACCTTAATCTCACAACTATTACATTAATCATTAATCTCACAACTATTACATTAATCTCACCCTAAACTCACAACTATTACATTAATCTCACAACTATTACATTAACCTCACAACTATTACATTAATCTCACATTAATCTCACAACTATTACATTAATCTCACAACTATTACATTCATCTCACAACTATTACCTTAATCTCACAACTATTACATTAATCATTAATCTCACAACAATTACGTTAATCTCACAACTATTACATTAATCTCACCCTAAACTCACAACTATTACATTAAACTCAACTATTACATTCATCTCACAACTATTACATTAATGTCACAACGATTACGTTAATCTCACAACTATTACCTTAATCTCACATTAATCTCACAACTA
>NC_041336.1:3144240-3154240 GCF_004354835.1 Perca flavescens
ATCTACACAGAGGACAGACACACATCTACACAAAGGATAGACACACATCTACACAAAGGATAGACACACATCTACACAAAGGACAGACACACATCTACACAAAGGACAGACACACATCTACACAAAGGACAGACACACATCTACACAAAGAACAGACACACATCTACACAAAGGACAGACACACATCTACACAAAGGACAGACACACATCTACACAAAGGACAGACACACATCTACACAAAGGATAGACACACATCTACACAAAGGACAGACACACATCTACACAAAGGACAGACACACATCTACACAAAGGATAGACACACATCTACACAAAGGACAGACACACATCTACACAAAAGACAGACACACATCTACACAAAGGACAGACACACATCTACACAAAGGACAGACACACATCTACACAAAGGACAGACACACATCTACACAAAGGACAGACACACATCTACACAAAGGACAGACACACATCTACACAAAGGACAGACACACATCTACACAAAGGATAGACACACATCTACACAAAGGACAGACACACATCTACACAAAGGACAGACACACATCTACACAAAGGACAGACACACATCTACACAAAGGACAGACACACATCTACACAAAGGACAGACACACATCTACACAAAGGACAGACACACATCTACACAAAGGATAGACACACATCTACACAAAGGACAGACACACATCTACACAAAGGACAGACACACATCTACACAAAGGACAGACACACATCTACACAAAGGATAGACACACATCTACACAAAGGACAGACACACATCTACACAAAGGACAGACACACATCTACACAAAGGACAGACACACATCTACACAAAGGACAGACACACATCTACACAAAGGACAGACACACATCTACACAAAGGACAGACACACATCTACACAAAGGACAGACACACATCTACACAAAGGACAGACACACATCTACACAAAGGACAGACACACATCTACACAAAGGACAGACACACATCTACACAAAGGACAGACACACATCTACACAAAGGACAGACACACATCTACACAAAGGACAGACACACATCTACACAAAGGACAGACACACATCTACACAAAGGACAGACACACATCTACACAAAGGACAGACACACATCTACACAAAGGACAGACACACATCTACACAAAGGACAGACACACATCTACACAAAGGATAGACACACATCTACACAAAGGACAGACACACATCTACACAAAGGACAGACACACATCTACACAAAGGACAGACACACATCTACACAAAGGATAGACACACATCTACACAAAGGACAGACACACATCTACACAAAGGACAGACACACATCTACACAAAGGACAGACACACATCTACACAAAGGACAGACACACATCTACACAAAGGACAGACACACATCTACACAAAGGATAGACACACATCTACACAAAGGACAGACACACATCTACACAAAGGACAGACACACATCTACACAAAGGACAGACACACATCTACACAAAGGACAGACACACATCTACACAAAGGATAGACACACATCTACACAAAGGACAGACACACATCTACACAAAGGACAGACACACACACACACACAGACACACATCTACACAGAGGACAGACACACATCTACACAAAGGATAGACACACATCTACACAAAGGATAGACACACATCTACACAAAGGACAGACACACATCTACACAAAGGACAGACACACATCTACACAAAGGACAGACACACATCTACACAAAGAACAGACACACATCTACACAAAGGACAGACACACATCTACACAAAGGACAGACACACATCTACACAAAGGACAGACACACATCTACACAAAGGATAGACACACATCTACACAAAGGACAGACACACATCTACACAAAGGACAGACACACATCTACACAAAGGATAGACACACATCTACACAAAGGACAGACACACATCTACACAAAAGACAGACACACATCTACACAAAGGACAGACACACATCTACACAAAGGACAGACACACATCTACACAAAGGACAGACACACATCTACACAAAGGACAGACACACATCTACACAAAGGACAGACACACATCTACACAAAGGATAGACACACATCTACACAAAGGACAGACACACATCTACACAAAGGACAGACACACATCTACACAAAGGACAGACACACATCTACACAAAGGACAGACACACATCTACACAAAGGACAGACACACATCTACACAAAGGATAGACACACATCTACACAAAGGACAGACACACATCTACACAAAGGACAGACACACATCTACACAAAGGACAGACACACATCTACACAAAGGATAGACACACATCTACACAAAGGACAGACACACATCTACACAAAGGACAGACACACATCTACACAAAGGACAGACACACATCTACACAAAGGACAGACACACATCTACACAAAGGACAGACACACATCTACACAAAGGATAGACACACATCTACACAAAGGACAGACACACATCTACACAAAGGACAGACACACATCTACACAAAGGACAGACACACATCTACACAAAGGATAGACACACATCTACACAAAGGACAGACACACATCTACACAAAGGACAGACACACACACACACACAGACACACATCTACACAGAGGACAGACACACATCTACACAAAGGATAGACACACATCTACACAAAGGACAGACACACATCTACACAAAGGACAGACACACATCTACACAAAGGACAAACACACATCTACACAAAGGACAGACACACATCTACACAAAGGACAGACACACATCTACACAAAGGACAGACACACATCTACACAAAGGACAGACACACATCTACACAAAGGACAGACACACATCTACACAAAGGACAGACACACATCTACACAAAGGACAGACACACATCTACACAAAGGACAGACACACATCTACACAAAGGACAGACACACATCTACACAAAGGATAGACACACATCTACACAAAGGACAGACACACATCTACACAAAGGACAGACACACATCTACACAAAGGATAGACACACATCTACACAAAGGACAGACACACATCTACACAAAGGACAGACACACATCTACACAAAGGATAGACACACATCTACACAAAGGACAGACACACATCTACACAAAGGACAGACACACATCTACACAAAGGACACACACACACACACACAGACACACATCTACACAGAGGACAGACACACATCTACACAAAGGACAGACACACATCTACACAAAGGACAGACACACATCTACACAAAGGACAGACACACAACCAAACAAAGGACAGACACACATCTACACAAAGGACAGACACACATCTACACAAAGGATAGACACACACACACACACACACACAGACACACATCTACACAGAGGACAGACGCACACACAGACACACACACACAGAGGACAGAGACACACACACACACACAGAGGACAGACACACACGCACACACACAGATGACAGACACACACACACACACACACACACAGAGGACAGACACACACGCACACACACAGATGACAGACACACACACAGACACACACACACACACACACACACACACAGAGGACAGACACACACGCACACACACAGATGACAGACACACACACACACACACACACACACACACACACACACACACACACACACACACGCACACACACAGATGGCAGACACACACACAGACACACACACACACACACACACACACACACGCACACACACAGATGACACACACACACACACACACACACACACACACACACACACACACACACACACACACACAGATGACAGACACACACAGAGACATACACACACAGACACACAAATATCAGACACACACACACACACAGATGACCGACACACACACACACACACACACACACACACACACACACACACACACACAGAGGACACACACACACATTTCTAACCCATGTAATAGTCATGTGTTTTTGCTGTCATCTTCTTACATAAAGTGAATGGAATTGAACGCATCGTCTCTGTCATGTCTCCCAGCTTTGACCGTGTGTGTGTGTGTGTGTGTGTGTGTGTGTGTGTGTGTGTGTGTGTGTGTGTGTGTGTGTGTGTGTGTGTGTGTGTGTGTGCAGACTCACTGTTATTACCACGGCAGCGTCCGAGGATTTCCCCGGTCCAGAGTGGCTCTGAGCACCTGCTCCGGACTCCGGTCAGTAGTAATGCACACACACATGCACACACACCGACACACATGCACACACACCGACACACATGCACACACACCGACACACATGCACACACACCGACACACATGCACACCGACACACATGCACACACACCGACACACATGCACACACACCGACACACATGCACACACACCGACACACATGCACACACACCGACACACATGCACACACACCGACACACATGCACACACACCGACACACATGCACACACACCGACACACACGCACGTAGACACACACTCACGCAGGTACACAGACACACATACATACACACACGCACGGACACCCTCACGCAGGCACGCACGCACGCACACACACAAACACACATACATACATACAGTTCAGGCCAAAAGTTTGGACACACCTTCTCATTCAATGTGTTTCCTTTTTATTTTCATGACTATTTACATTATAGATTCTCACTGAAGGCATCAAAACTATGAATGAACACATATGGAATTATGTACTTAACAAAAAAGTGTGAAATAACTGAAAACATGTCTTATATTTTAGATTCTTCATAGTAGCCACCCTTTGCTTTTTTATTAATAAGGGAAATAATTCCACTAATTATCCCTGACAAAGCACACCTGTGAAGGTAAAACCATTTCAGGTGACTACCTCATGAAGCTCATTGAGAGAACACCAAGGGTTTGCAGAGTTATCAAAAAAAGCAAAGGGTGGCTACTTTGAAGAATCTAAAATATAAGACATGTTTTCAGTTATTTCACACTTTTTTGTTAAGTACATAATTCCATATGTGTTCATTCATAGTTTTGATGCCTTCAGTGAGAATCTACAATGTAAATAGTCATGAAAATAAAAAGGAAACACATTGAATGAGAAGGTGTGTCCAAACTTTTGGCCTGTACTGTACATACACACACATGCACACATGGACACACACACACACTCACGCAGGCACACACACACACACACACACACACACACACACACACACACACACACACACACACACACACACACACACACACACACACACACACACACACATACGCACTCAGAGCGTTAACACAGAAAGAAACAACGGTGAAAGCAACTAAGAAGCAAAATCTCTTAAACCTAAAGACCTCCAATCCGGTCCAGTCCAGAGTCCAGGCTTTGCTGTGATTCAGGTCTTTGTGTTCCCGGGCTGATCTCGGCGGGAAAACGTGAGTGAGGTCCGTGCGCTGTGACCTCTGACCTCTGAGGATTAGGGGATTTATTTAGCAGCTCACGTGAACTGAACCTGGGTCAGAGACTGTGCACACAGAAACCTCTGTCCACCGGAGGATTATTGCCCAGCGAGACCTGTTCATTAATCAGGTTATTGAGAGCAAAGACAGCACTGTTTTTAGACAACAAACTGAGGCTTTAGTCGCATAAAATCTCTGCACACTGAAGAATACCCTAAAAATATGAAGGAAATGAGAGTTTTGTACCAAACCGGTCAGAGCTTCTGTATTACAGGACAAATTAATACATATACCTAATATATGTATGTACATTATAATTCAAGTCTTTTTCAGTTTTCAGGTCACAAAAGCATCCACATTAAATATCTAAACACTTAGTATTATTTCATTTTACTAATCAGCTGGATCCTGTAAGATCAAGATTGCCAAGAAAGTAGCACTTAGAAAGGGATTTGCCTTGGTTGTTTGGTGCATACGTGAACATGTTAAGTAAATGATTGACCTACCAGACTCCATGTAAATAATCAGGACTTTTAGCGTGTATAGAGCCAGCATATCTCCACCAGACTCCATGTAAATAATCAGGACTTTTAGCTGATGATTATTATTATTATTATTGTTATTATTATATATCTCTGATACACAAAAGTCCTGATTATTTACATGGAGTCTGGTGGAGATATGCAGGCTCTATACACGCTAAAAGTCCTGATTATTTACATGGAGTCTGGTGGAGATATGCTGGCTCTATACACGCTAAAAGTCCTGATTATTTACATGGAGTCTGGTGGAGATATGCTGGCTCTATAAACACTAAAAGTCCTGATTATTTACATGGAGTCTGGTGGAGTTTGGTGATGGTGATTTCGGGGCTGTTTCATGTTAAACTAAAAGGATCTTACTCTTTAACTAAAAGGTCTATCTCTGTAGGGATCCATCCCATAATGTTGTCAGACACTTAGAATAATAATCGGAGTCTGTCAGCAGCAACAACAGAACTTTTAGTGGACTCTGACTGACTGATTGCATTAGGCTTGACTTGACATTGCAGCTCTTAATACTGGACCAGTTTCAAAGATTAACCCAAAGCGCATTGTTTAAAGGTTACAGAACACAAGAGGAAGTTGCACCTGACAGAGGCCCCGACCTTGGGTGTGTGTGTGTGTGTGTGTGTGTGTGTGTGTGTGTGTGTGTGTGTGTGTGTGTGTGTGTGTGTGTGTGAAAGCTAACAGTTTCTGTCTAGAAACAAGAAGTCACCCCACATTTTTTTAGTCCGGTGCAACAACGGCAGCGCTGCCGCTAGTTAGCTTAGCATAGTGAATGAGCCAACAAAAGACAAAAAAAAATAACCTAATTACTTGCACTGAGACAAAAAATGTCCCGCATATTCCATCGCATTTTTTTAAGAAAACGTGCCGCATAATCAAGGATTTTTGCCCTCAACAATCACAAAAAAACTCTTTCTCTCGTATCAGGGCGGACATGATGCTAATCTGGGAAGTATCCCTTTAATGCTACGTTTACACGTGGCCGGCTATTTTCATAAACGGACATTTCAACCTCTGTATTCAGAAAAGTGTTTTGTTTACACGTACCCGTGTAGATATATGCAGCCTATAGCGCGCCAGACCTGTAGGTGTCGGTGTAACGAGAAGCTCAAGCCCACGTTAGCCAATCAGAATCCAGAAAATAGCAACAACAGCAACCAATCACTACCTCTTTCTCTCTCTCTCTCTCGTAGGGTTGGGCATGGATAACCGATTCCTAATCGGAATCGTTTCAAAACTTACGATTCCATCAGAATCGTTTCTTTATTGGAATCGTTTGGAGGATTTGGTTTCCTATCCGATCATCGCTTCCCAATTTAACGTGCGCAAGTTTGGGTTACCGTAGCGACCAGGCGCTTGTTGTGTTGCAGACGTGGAGCTCAGTAAGCGGCGCTCTAGCGTGGCTTTATTTTACGTTGAAAAAGCTGTAAAACCGCAAACCACCTTTTGAATCAAAATAAAACTTTCCTCTTATTTGTGAAATAAGCATGTGACCCGTTGCAAAGAATCGGAATCGAGAATCGATGAGAACCGGAATTGAAAGGAAGAATCGGAAATGGAATCAGAATCGTTAAAATCCAAACGATGCCCGATCCTACTCTCTCGGCTGCCTAAACCCAAGGGGGGGGGGTAAGCTTCGCTTCAGAACTCGAACCTCCGCTGGCGCCATTTTGTTGCTACCAAGCCATCACCTCCCGTTAGCATCCCATTGACTCCCATTCATTCTGACGTCACTTTGACAGAGAATAACTTTACATCTGAAGCGTTTAAAGACTCTATTTGTTCGTTGTTTATTTCTAAAGAAACATGACAATTGTAGCTCACGTTATGGCTCCGTAGCAGAACGCTTTTATAAAAATAGGCTAACGATTGGGTCATAACCACGAGACTTACTGTCACACAGTAGAGGAATTACCGTATAGTACAGGAGAAGCTCACAGGCAGTTTGGACTTCCATTAGCTGTTTAGGTTTAATTACTAATGTTAACTAGCATGTTAGTGATCAGTAATTACTAATGTTAACTAGCATGTTAGTGATCAGTAATTACTAATGTTAACTAGCATGTTAGTGATCAGTAATTACTAATGTTAACTAGCATGTTAGTGATCAGTAATTACTAATGTTAACTAGCATGTTAGTGATCAGTAATTACTAATGTTAACTAGCATGTTAGTGATCAGTAATTACTAATGTTAACTAGCATGTTAGTGATCAGTAATTACTAATGTTAACTAGCATGTTAGTGATCAGTAATTAGCCTGTGTCTATGTTATCTCCTTACATATACCTACACTCTCCGTCTCTGTGAGATTGGGAATGATTGAGATTTCTCTCTCACAGCTACCAGAAGACTTCACACTTTCAGACACGTTGCTCACGTCACATCTATGTTGTCTCTGTCAGTTGGAGGCTGCTCAGTAAAGCAAGAGATCACCGGAAAAGTGTTTCTAATATCCTTCACTGGTCTCCGTCCAGAGACACGGGGTCTGTTGGTCCAGTTTATATATGTCAAAGCCTAAACCTCCGTTTGTCTCAGTTTACATGCAAACGTGCAAACAAGGTTTTCCAAAATCTCCACTCTGGCCGGAGTTTTATTGGAAATAAAAACGTGTGGTTTTCGTGTAAATGAGAGGCCAACCCGCAGGAAAATGTCTGCGTCTTCCCTTTGTGTTAACGGGGCTTAAGTCCGATATAAAGAAGGTATGGGAATTCGGTAATTGGTAGGGCTGTCCTCGACTAAAGAACTTCTTAGTCGACTAACACTTATAGGATTTTGTCGACTAATCGATTAGTTGATTTAATTGACAGAGCTGTGAGCTTTGAGAGGTGGTTAAGACTAGAAAAGCACAATATAAATGTAGTTAATTAACCATCTTGTAAAACTGAGTTTCTCCACAATTAATCCTGCAAAAGCACCACTTTAAATCTGGTGTTTACCATAAATGTGCTCAGAAGTTTCTTGGAAATAAGTAATTAAGCATGAATAAGCATAAAGAATGACTAATCGACTAAAGAAATCTTAGTCGACTGAGACCAAAACGACCGATTAGTCGACTAATCGACTAAGAGGTGGCAGCCCTAGTAATTGGAGTCAGATTGTACTGGCCTCAGGGCCATATTTGGGACCCGTTCCCAACCCACTCGGCCTGATTGGTCCTCTGCAGAGAATAACCTTTCCTGTGTTTCCTCCGGCAGCGGCATCATCGCCATCAACTCCACGCTGAGCTTCGAGCTGCAGCCTCAGGAGGACGAGCATCATCGGGACGGGGGAGGAGGGGAGAGGGGGGGAGACGGGAGTGGAGGAGGAGGAGGAGGAGGAGGAGGAGATGAAGAAAGAGGGGTGCACCTGCTGTTCTCCACCAGTCCTCTGGAAGGCGACAGCATCGGTGGCTGTGGGGTCTCACACACCGCTGTACCGCCCATCCACAGCTCCACACACACACACAGGGTGAGGACTCTGGAGGACTACAGGGGGTACGTGTCCCCCTAGTGGTCCTCTGGAGGACTACAGGGGGTACGTGTCCCCCTAGTGGTCCTCTGGAGGACTACAGGGGTACTTGTCCCCTAGTGGTACTCTAGAAGACTACAGGGGGTGCGTGTCCCCTAGTGGTACTCTGGAGGACTACAGGGGTACGTGTCCCCTAGTGGTACTCTGGAGGACTACAGGGGGGGCACGTGTCCCCTAGTGGTCCTCTGGAGGACTACAGGGGGTACGTGTCCCCCTAGTGGTACTCTGGAGGACTACAGGGGGTACGTGTCCCCCTAGTGGTCCTCTGGAGGACTACAGGGGGTACGTGTCCCCCTAGTGGTCCTCTGGAGGACTGCAGGGGGTACGTGTCCCCCTAGTGGTACTCTGGAGGACTGCAGGGGGTACGTGTCCCCCTAGTGGTCCTCTGGAGGACTACAGGGGGTACGTGTCCCCCTAGGGGTACTCTGGAGGACTACAGGGGGTACGTGTCCCCCTAGGGGTACTCTGG
>NC_041336.1:3159240-3164240 GCF_004354835.1 Perca flavescens
GGGTGTGTGTGTCTCTGTGTGTGTGTGTGTGACTGTGTGTGTGTGTGTGTGTGTGTGTGTGTGTGTGTGTGTCTGACTGACAGTGTTTGTGTGTGTGTGTGTGTGTGTCTGACTGTGTGTGTGTGTGTGTCTGTCTGACAGTGTGTGTGTGTGTTTGTGTGTGTGTGTGTATGTGTCTGTCTGACCGTGTGTGTGTGTGTGTGTGTCTCACTGTCTATCTGTCTGTCTGTCTGTGTGTGTGTGTATGTGTCTGTTTGACAGTGTGTGTGTGTTGTGTGTGTGTGTGTCTCTGTCTGACTGTGTGTGTGTGTGTGTGTCTCTGTCTGACTGTGTGTGTGTGTGTGTGTGTGTCTGTCTGTCTGACTGTGTGTGTTTGTGTGTGTGTATGTGTGTGTGTCTCTGTCTGACTGTGTGTGTGTGTGTGTGTCTGTCTGACTGTGTGTGTGTGTGTCTGTCTGACTGTGTGTGTGTGTGTCTGTCTGACTGTGTGTGTGTGTGTGTCTGTCTGACTGTGTGTGTGTGTGTGTGTCTGTCTGACTGTGTGTGTGTGTGTGTGTCTGTCTGACTGTGTGTGTCATGACATGTAGGAGGAATGTCTAACAAAATAAAATCCTGTGATTGTGTTCCAGCTCGGTTCCTCGTTTGTTGACTTGTGTGTCTGACTGTGTGTGTGTGTGTGTGTGTGTGTGTGTGTGTGTATGTGTCTGACTGTGTGTGTGTGTGTGTGTGTGTGTGTGTGTGTGTCTAACTGTGTGTGTCTCCCAGGGGGGGCTCTTTTGACGGCACCACGGTGGGCATGGCGTCCCAGTCCTCCATGTGCTCCAGAGACCGGTCGGGGGGGGTCAACGTGGTGAGTAGACGCTTTATTCTGAAAATCCATCAACAGGAAACTGTCAACATATTGGACGTAGCAGCAGTGTGTGTCTGTGTGTGTGTCTGGGCGTGTGTGGTTGTGTGTGTGGAGTTGTGTGTGTGTCTGTGCATGTGTTTCTGTGTGCGTGTGTGTCTGCATGTTTGTGTGTGTATGTGCGTGTGCGCGTCTGTGTGTTTGTGTGTGTGTTTCAGCGTGTTTGTGTGTGTGTGCGTCTGTGTGTTTGTGTGTTTCTGCCTGTGTGTGTGTGTGTGTGTGTGTGTTTGTGTGTGTGTGTGTGTGTGTGTGTGTGCGTGTGTGTTTGTTTGTTTGTGTGTGTCTGTGTGTGTGTTTCTGCGTGTGTGTGTGCGTCTGTGTGTTTGTGTCTGTGTGTTTGTGTGTTTCTGCATGTGTGTGTCTGTGTGTGTGTGTGCGTCTGTGTCTGTGTGTTTGTGTGTGTCTGTGTGTTTGTGTGTTTCTGTGTGTTTGTGTGTGTGTGTGTGTGTGTGTGTTTCCGTGTGTTTGTCTGTGTGTGTGTGTGTTTCTGCATGCGTGTGTGCCTCTGTGTGTTTGTGTGTGTGTGTTTCTGCATGTGTGTGTCTGTGTGTGTGTGTGTGTGTGTGTGTGTGTGTGTGTGTGTGTGTGTGTGTGTGTGTGTGTGTGTGTGTGTGTGTTTCCTTCATATCGTGTAGCCCTACTTCTGAAGCGAGTCATTCAGCGGAGGTTTACCGGCTGGTAAACGTATGTACCGCAAAACAGACAATCTGCAACCTTTCCCAGTGCGTTAGCTAGCTAGCTAGCTAGCTAGCTAGCTTAGTTGGCAGAATGCTGAACAAGACATTTAAGGCGATGAAAATGTTCCTTTGTTAACTTTGATGAAGTGAAAACACCCAGTGAGAGGGTCAGAGTTTAAAGCACCCATATTCTGCTCATTTTCAGGTCCATAACTGTATTTGGAGGTTATATCAGAATAGGTTTACATGGTTTAATTATCAAAAAACACCATATTTTTCTTGTACTGCACATTGCTGCAGCTCCTCTTTTCACCCTGTGTTCAGGTCTCTGTTTTAGCTACAGAGTGAGTCACACATGCTCAGTAGCTAGGTAAGACTACATGCTCAGTAGCTAGGTAAGACTACATGCTCAGTAGCTAGGTAAGACTACATGCTCAGTAGCTAGGTAAGACTACATGCTCAGTAGCTAGGTAAGGACTACATGCTCAGTAGCTAGGTAAGACTACATGTTCAGTAGCTAGGTAAGACTACATGCTCAGTAGCTAGGTAAGACTACATGTTCAGTAGCTAGGTAAGGACTACATGCTCAGTAGCTAGGTAAGGACTACATGCTCAGTAGCTAGGTAAGACTACATGCTCAGTAGCTAGGTAAGACTACATGCTCAGTAGCCAGGTAAGGACTACATGCTCAGTAGCTAGGTAAGACTACATGCTCAGTAGCTAGGTAAGACTACATGCTCAGTAGCTAGGTAAGGACTACATGCTCAGTAGCTAGGTAAGACTACATGCTCAGTAGCTAGGTAAGGACTACATGCTCAGTAGCTAGGTAAGACTACATGCTCAGTAGCTAGGTAAGGACTACATGCTCAGTAGCTAGGTAAGACTACATGCTCAGTAGCTAGGTAAGACTACATGCTCAGTAGCTAGGTAAGACTACATGCTCAGTAGCTAGGTAAGACTACATGCTCAGTAGCTAGGTAAGACTACATGCTCAGTAGCTAGGTAAGACTACATGCTCAGTAGCGCTGTTTGCTGTTAGCCACCTTGTTCTCAATGGCAAAACGCTGCTACAACACACACAAATTCACCCTAATCTACAATTGAAACTGTATAGAACTACTTCCATGTCCCTGTTCTGCAGGTATTCCACACAAAGTTGGAAGTGTGCCCTCGTTTAGAAGAAGTCTCGCGGCTAAGACTGAAGTTGGAGAAACAGCTAGCTCATGTGGTATTAGCCAAAGTGGTTAGCGCACACACCAAATGTTTGGGCCGATGACGTAGAAAGCCGTGCAGATGTTGACCAGCTCACCAGGAGACTGAAGGCAGGACACATTCAGAAACCAGATCTCACTGAGAACACCATGGATGGATGTTTTTCTCTAAGTCTGTATGCGTGTGGAAGCACCAGAGACACAAAATAACACCCCAAATCCCAGAAAAAAAGTGATTTTATTTTTCATAATATGGGCAATTTAAGAGGAAAACACGGACAACAGCCACAAACAAGTTCAGGTTTATTTACACCCGCAATTTTGCCACACATTTTTTACAATGCTGTTCAGTCTGCTTACTTTTCAAAGCGAGTGACCCATGTGACGGCCTTTGCAAGAGATCCTGGGTTCATATCCCGGACGAGCCCCCATTTTGTCACAACCTGGCTCAAAGGCCATGACAAAAACGAGGGAACGAGTCATCGTAAATGATCAAAAGTGATTTATTTAACAAAAGAATAAACCAAACATATCTTTTGCAGTGTGCAAGGTGTGTGTCTCTGTAACTTAAATAAACCCAAAAAAACAATGTGTGGCAGGCGGGGTGATCAGGCCATGGGTGATGTCTGGATTGCAGTGAAGAGAGACGCATGTAGTCTGACCCATTGACAGTTTGTGTATATATATATATATATATATCTGAAATTGTGAAGTCTTCTGGTAGCTGTGCCGAGAGAAATCTCAATCATTCCCAATCTTACAGAGACGGAGAGTGTAGGTATATGTAAGGAGATAACATAGACACAGGCTAATTACTGATCACTAACATGCTAGTTAACATTAGTAATTACTGATCACTAACATGCTAGTTAACATTAGTAATTACTGATCACTAACATGCTAGTTAACATTAGTAATTACTGATCACTAACATGCTAGTTAACATTAGTAATTACTGATCACTAACATGCTAGTTAACATTAGTAATTACTGATCACTAACATGCTAGTTAATATTAGTAATTAAACCTAAACAGATAATGGAAGTCCAAACTGCCTGTGAGCTTCTCCTGTACTATACGGTAATTCCTCTACTGTGTGACAGTAAGTCTCGTGGTTATGACCCAATCGTTAGCCTATTTTTATAAAAGCGTCTGCTACGGAGCCATAACGTGAGCTACAAGGTAATGGAGCCTTTTACACATTGTCGTGTTTCTTTAGAAATAAACAACGAACAAATAGAGTCTTTAAACGCTTCAGATGTAAAGTTATTCTCTGTTAAAGTGACGTCAGAATGAATGGGAGTCAATGGGATGCTAACGGGAGGCTACATGCGTCTCACTTCACTGCAATCCAGACCTAAACCATGGCCTGATCAGCCCTACCACATCTTGTTCTGGGGTTTATTTAAGTTACAGAGACACACCTTGCCAGTACAAAAGATACGTTTACTTTATTCTTTTGTTAAATAAATCACTTCTGATCATTTACGATGCCTCGTTCCCTCGTTTTTTGTCATGGCCTTTGAGCCAGGTTGTGACAAAATGGGGGCTCGTCCGGGATATGAACCCAGCATCTCTCTCTCTCTCTCTCTCTCTCTCTCTGCTGTAAGAAGGCCTCACACAGGTTCTTCAACACCAGGCTGACATGTAGTTTAGACGAGGATCTTTTCATACAAACTGGACACTCTTTCACTGGTTTCTCTCTCCAGCAGCGTCGCAGACAGTCTTTACAGAAGCTGTGGCTACACAACAGAACGAGAGGCTCTCTAAAGACGTTACTACAGACCGGACAGCAGAGATCCTCCTCTGATCTGGAAGTCATTCTGCCTCAGAATGAAGCTGAAAACACAGTAATGTAGTTACAGAGGCCTGTCACAATAACTAATTTTGCTGGACGATAAATTGTCCCAGAAATTATTGCGATGAACGATAATATTGTCGTTGGGAGACCATTTGGATCTAATGATAATGGCATAATAATAATACTACAGGTACACCTTTTCAAAGATCAAGACACTTTTATTTCTAAAGAATATTTAACACTGGAACTGGAAGACATTTTAAATATCCAAAATATGTCTTTGATCTCCTTTAGTGTGTCGTCTTTCACGTTGTGGACTTGCCATTTGTGACACGCGTGTTCTCGCAGGCAATTCGTAGCCTGCTGGTTGTCAAACGTTTGCAGCATTCCTCGAGTGTTTGTG
>NC_041336.1:3181740-3189240 GCF_004354835.1 Perca flavescens
TACAGGGACAGGACACTTACAGGGACTACATCTCTGGACAGGAAAGTTACAGGGACTATATCTCTGGACAGGACAGTTACAGGGACTATATCTCTGGACAGGACAGTTACAGGGACTTTAATCTCTGGACAGGACAGTTACAGGGACTCTAATCTCTGGACAGGACAGTTACAGGGACTATATCTCTGGACAGGACAGTTACAGGGACTTTAATCTCTGGACAGGACAGTTACAGGGACTCTAATCCCTGGACAAGACAGTTTCAGGGACTATATCTCTGGACAGGACAGTTACAGAGACTTTAATCTCTCGACAGGACAGTTACAGGGACTCTAATCTCTGGACAGAACACTTACAGGGAGTTTAATCTCTGGACAGGACACTTACAGGGAGTTTAATCTCGGGACAGGACACTTACAGGGAGTTTAATCTCTGGACAGGACAGTTACAGGGACTATAATCTCTGGACAGGACACTTACAGGGACTATAATCTCTAGACAGGACACTTACAGGGACTATAATCTCTGGACAGGACCCTTACAGGGACTATAATCTCTGGACAGGACAGTTACAGGGACTCTAATCTCTGGACAGGACACTTACAGGGAGTTTAATCTCTGGACAGGACACTTACAGGAAGTTTAATCTCTGGACAGGACACTTACAGGGACTATAATCTCTGGACAGGACAGTTACAGGGACAGGACACTTACAGGGACTAGATATCTGGACAGGAAAGTTACAGGGACTATATCTCTGGACAGGACAGTTACAGGGACTTTAATCTCTGGACAGGACAGTTACAGGGACTATAATCTCTGGACAGGACACTTACAGGGACTATAATCTCTGGACAGGACAGTTACAGGGACTTTAATCTCTGGACAGGACACTTACAGGGACTATATCTCTGGACAGGACAGTTACATGGACTATAATCTCTGGACAGGACAGTTACAGGGACTATAATCTCTGGACAGGACAGTTACAGGGACTATAATCTCTGGACAGGACACTTACAGGGACTATAATCTCTGGACAGGACACTTACAGGGACAGGACACTTACAGGGACTATATCTCTGGACAGGACAGTTACAGGGACTATATCTCTGGACAGGACAGTTACCGGGACTATAATCTCTGGACAGGACACTTACAGGGACAGGACACTTACAGGGACTATATCTCTGGACAGGACAGTTACAGGGACTATATCTCTGGACAGGACAGTTACCGGGACTATAATCTCTGGACAGGACAGTTACAGGGACTATAATCTCTGTTTGGACAGGACATTTACAGGGACTATAATCTCTGGACAGGACAGTTACAGGGACTATAATCTCTGGACAGGACACTTACAGGGACTATAATCTCTGGACAGGACACTTACAGGGACTATAATCTCTGGACAGGACACTTACAGGGACTATAATCTCTGGACAGGACACTTACAGGGACTATAATCTCTGGACAGGACACTTACAGGGACTATAATCTCTGTTTGGACAGGACAGTTACAGGGAATATATCTCTGGACAGGACAGTTACAGGGACTATAATCTCTGGACAGGACAGTTACAGGGACAGGACACTTACAGGGACTACATATCTGGACAGGAAAGTTACAGGGACTATATCTCTGGACAGGACAGTTACAGGGACTTTAATCTCTGGACAGGACAGTTACAGGGACTATAATCTCTGGACAGGACACTTACAGGGACTATAATCTCTGGACAGGACAGTTACAGGGACTTTAATCTCTGGACAGGACACTTACAGGGACTATATCTCTGGACAGGACAGTTACATGGACTATAATCTCTGGACAGGACAGTTACAGGGACTATAATCTCTGGACAGGACAGTTACAGGGACTATAATCTCTGGACAGGACACTTACAGGGACTATAATCTCTGGACAGGACACTTACAGGGACAGGACACTTACAGGGACTATATCTCTGGACAGGACAGTTACAGGGACTATATCTCTGGACAGGACAGTTACCGGGACTATAATCTCTGGACAGGACAGTTACAGGGACTATAATCTCTGGACAGGACACTTACAGGGACTATAATCTCTGGACAGGACAGTTACAGGGACTTTAATCTCTGGACAGGACAGTTACAGGGACTATAATCTCTGTTTGGACAGGACATTTACAGGGACTATAATCTCTGGACAGGACAGTTACAGGGACTATAATCTCTGGACAGGACACTTACAGGGACTATAATCTCTGGACAGGACACTTACAGGGACTATAATCTCTGGACAGGACACTTACAGGGACTATAATCTCTGGACAGGACACTTACAGGGACTATAATCTCTGGACAGGACACTTACAGGGACTATAATCTCTGTTTGGACAGGACAGTTACAGGGAATATATCTCTGGACAGGACAGTTACAGGGACTATAATCTCTGGACAGGACCCTTACAGGGACTATAATCTCTGGACAGGACAGTTACAGGGACTCTAATCTCTGGACAGGACACTTACAGGAGTTTAATCTCTGGACAGGACACTTACAGGGAGTTTAATCTCTGGACAGGACACTTACAGGGACTATAATCTCTGGACAGGACAGTTACAGGGACAGGACACTTACAGGGACTACATATCTGGACAGGAAAGTTACAGGGACTATATCTCTGGACAGGACAGTTACAGGGACTTTAATCTCTGGACAGGACAGTTACAGGGACTATAATCTCTGGACAGGACACTTACAGGGACTATAATCTCTGGACAGGACAGTTACAGGGACTTTAATCTCTGGACAGGACACTTACAGGGACTATATCTCTGGACAGGACAGTTACATGGACTATAATCTCTGGACAGGACAGTTACAGGGACTATAATCTCTGGACAGGACAGTTACAGGGACTATAATCTCTGGACAGGACACTTACAGGGACTATAATCTCTGGAAAGGACACTTACAGGGACAGGACACTTACAGGGACTATAATCTCTGGACAGGACAGTTACAGGGACTTTAATCTCTGGACAGGACACTTACAGGGACTATATCTCTGGACAGGACAGTTACATGGACTATAATCTCTGGACAGGACAGTTACAGGGACTATAATCTCTGGACAGGACAGTTACAGGGACTATAATCTCTGGACAGGACACTTACAGGGACTATATCTCTGGACAGGACAGTTACCGGGACTATAATCTCTCGACAGGACACTTACAGGGACTATAATCTCTGGACAGGACACTTACAGGGAGTTTAATCTCTGGACAGGACACTTACAGGGAGTTTAATCTCTGGACAGGACAGTTACAGGGACTATAATCTCTGGACAGGACACTTACAGGGACTATAATCTCTGGACAGGACAGTTACAGGGACTATAATCTCTGGACAGGACACTTACAGGGACTATAATCTCTGGACAGGACACTTACAGGGACAGGACACTTACAGGGACTATATCTCTGGACAGGACAGTTACAGGGACTATATCTCTGGACAGGACAGTTACCGGGACTATAATCTCTGGACAGGACAGTTACAGGGACTATAATCTCTGGACAGGACACTTACAGGGACTATAATCTCTGGACAGGACAGTTACAGGGACTTTAATCTCTGGACAGGACAGTTACAGGGACTATAATCTCTGTTTGGACAGGACATTTACAGGGACTATAATCTCTGGACAGGACAGTTACAGGGACTATAATCTCTGGACAGGACACTTACAGGGACTATAATCTCTGGACAGGACACTTACAGGGACTATAATCTCTGGACAGGACACTTACAGGGACTATAATCTCTGTTTGGACAGGACAGTTACAGGGAATATATCTCTGGACAGGACAGTTACAGGGACTATAATCTCTGGACAGGACCCTTACAGGGACTATAATCTCTGGACAGGACAGTTACAGGGACTCTAATCTCTGGACAGGACACTTACAGGGAGTTTAATCTCTGGACAGGACAGTTACAGGGACAGGACACTTACAGGGACTACATATCTGGACAGGAAAGTTACAGGGACTATATCTCTGGACAGGACAGTTACAGGGACTTTAATCTCTGGACAGGACAGTTACAGGGACTATAATCTCTGGACAGGACACTTACAGGGACTATAATCTCTGGACAGGACACTTACAGGGACTATAATCTCTGGACAGGACACTTACAGGGACTATAATCTCTGTTTGGACAGGACAGTTACAGGGAATATATCTCTGGACAGGACAGTTACAGGGACTATAATCTCTGGACAGGACCCTTACAGGGACTATAATCTCTGGACAGGACAGTTACAGGGACTCTAATCTCTGGACAGGACACTTACAGGGAGTTTAATCTCTGGACAGGACACTTACAGGGAGTTTAATCTCTGGACAGGACACTTACAGGGACTATATCTCTGGACAGGACAGTTACATGGACTATAATCTCTGGACAGGACAGTTACAGGGACTATAATCTCTGGACAGGACAGTTACAGGGACTATAATCTCTGGACAGGACACTTACAGGGACTATAATCTCTGGACAGGACACTTACAGGGACAGGACACTTACAGGGACTATAATCTCTGGACAGGACAGTTACAGGGACTTTAATCTCTGGACAGGACACTTACAGGGACTATATCTCTGGACAGGACAGTTACATGGACTATAATCTCTGGACAGGACAGTTACAGGGACTATAATCTCTGGACAGGACAGTTACAGGGACTATAATCTCTGGACAGGACACTTACAGGGACTATATCTCTGGACAGGACAGTTACCGGGACTATAATCTCTCGACAGGACACTTACAGGGACTATAATCTCTGGACAGGACACTTACAGGGAGTTTAATCTCTGGACAGGACACTTACAGGGAGTTTAATCTCTGGACAGGACAGTTACAGGGACTATAATCTCTGGACAGGACACTTACAGGGACTATAATCTCTGGACAGGACAGTTACAGGGACTATAATCTCTGGACAGGACACTTACAGGGACTATAATCTCTGGACAGGACACTTACAGGGACAGGACACTTACAGGGACTATATCTCTGGACAGGACAGTTACAGGGACTATATCTCTGGACAGGACACTTACAGGGACTATAATCTCTGGACAGGACAGTTACAGGGACTTTAATCTCTGGACAGGACAGTTACAGGGACTATAATCTCTGTTTGGACAGGACATTTACAGGGACTATAATCTCTGGACAGGACAGTTACAGGGACTATAATCTCTGGACAGGACACTTACAGGGACTATAATCTCTGGACAGGACACTTACAGGGACTATAATCTCTGGACAGGACACTTACAGGGACTATAATCTCTGTTTGGACAGGACAGTTACAGGGAATATATCTCTGGACAGGACAGTTACAGGGACTATAATCTCTGGACAGGACCCTTACAGGGACTATAATCTCTGGACAGGACAGTTACAGGGACTCTAATCTCTGGACAGGACACTTACAGGGAGTTTAATCTCTGGACAGGACAGTTACAGGGACAGGACACTTACAGGGACTACATATCTGGACAGGAAAGTTACAGGGACTATATCTCTGGACAGGACAGTTACAGGGACTTTAATCTCTGGACAGGACAGTTACAGGGACTATAATCTCTGGACAGGACACTTACAGGGACTATAATCTCTGGACAGGACACTTACAGGGACTATAATCTCTGGACAGGACACTTACAGGGACTATAATCTCTGTTTGGACAGGACAGTTACAGGGAATATATCTCTGGACAGGACAGTTACAGGGACTATAATCTCTGGACAGGACCCTTACAGGGACTATAATCTCTGGACAGGACAGTTACAGGGACTCTAATCTCTGGACAGGACACTTACAGGGAGTTTAATCTCTGGACAGGACACTTACAGGGAGTTTAATCTCTGGACAGGACACTTACAGGGACTATAATCTCTGGACAGGACAGTTACAGGGACAGGACACTTACAGGGACTACATATCTGGACAGGAAAGTTACAGGGACTATATCTCTGGACAGGACAGTTACAGGGACTTTAATCTCTGGACAGGACAGTTACAGGGACTATAATCTCTGGACAGGACACTTACAGGGACTATAATCTCTGGACAGGACAGTTACAGGGACTTTAATCTCTGGACAGGACACTTACAGGGACTATATCTCTGGACAGGACAGTTACATGTACTATAATCTCTGGACAGGACAGTTACAGGGACTATAATCTCTGGACAGGACAGTTACAGGGACTATAATCTCTGGACAGGACACTTACAGGGACTATAATCTCTGGACAGGACACTTACAGGGACAGGACACTTACAGGGACTATAATCTCTGGACAGGACAGTTACAGGGACTTTAATCTCTGGACAGGACACTTACAGGGACTATATCTCTGGACAGGACAGTTACATGGACTATAATCTCTGGACAGGACAGTTACAGGGACTATAATCTCTGGACAGGACAGTTACAGGGACTATAATCTCTGGACAGGACACTTACAGGGACTATATCTCTGGACAGGACAGTTACCGGGACTATAATCTCTGGACAGGACAGTTACAGGGACTATAATCTCTGGACAGGACACTTACAGGGACTATAATCTCTGCACAGGACAGTTACAGGGACTTTAATCTCTGGACAGGACAGTTACAGGGACTATAATCTCTGTTTGGACAGGACATTTACAGGGACTATAATCTCTGGACAGGACAGTTACAGGGACTATAATCTCTGGACAGGACACTTACAGGGACTATAATCTCTGAACAGGACACTTACAGTGACTATAATCTCTGGACAGGACACTTACAGGGACTATAATCTCTGGACAGGACACTTACAGGGACTATAATCTCTGTTTGGACAGGACAGTTACAGGGAATATATCTCTGGACAGGACAGTTACAGGGACTATAATCTCTGGACAGGACAGTTACATTGACTTTAATCTCTGGACAGGACAGTTACAGGGACTATAATCTCTGTTTGGACAGGACATTTACAGGGACTATAATCTCTGGACAGGACAGTTACAGGGACTATAATCTCTGTTTGGACAGGACAGTTACAGGGACTATATCTCTGGACAGGACAGTTACAGGGACTATAATCTCTGGACAGGACAGTTACAGGGACTTTAATCTCTGGACAGGACAGTTACAGGGACTATAATCACTGGACAGGACAGTTACAGGGACTATAATCTCTGGACAGGACAGTTACCAGGACTATAATCTCTGGACAGGACAGTTACAGGGACTATATCTCTGGACAGGACACTTACAGGGACTATAATCTCTGGACAGGACAGTTACAGGGACTATAATCTCTGGACAGGACAGTTAGTTCCTGCTACAGCTTTCTGATACGGGGCAACAACAGTGTGTGTGTGTGTCTGCGTGTGTCTACTTGTTTGTGGGTGTTTGTGGGTGTGTATGTGCGTATATGTC
>NC_041336.1:3191740-3194808 GCF_004354835.1 Perca flavescens
GGTGTGTCCAAACTTTTGGCCTGTACTGTATGTGTTTCTGTATGTGTATGTGTGTGTGTGTGTGTGTGTGTTTGCATGTTGTATATGTGCGTGTGTGTTTGTGTGTGTGTATGTATGTCTGTGTGTGGTGTGTATATATATATATACAGTATATTTGTTTCTGTATGTGTGAATGTTTGTGTGTGTCTTTTAATAAATAAATGAAAGTGTTTGTGTGTTTCTAGGCGTGTTTGAACCAGAAGTGCCAGGATGTGTCAGTGTTCGGGGTGGATGAGTGTCGCAGGAAGTGTAACGGACACGGGGTGAGTGGAGGACCAGCTCATGTCTAGAGAGACCCGAACACTTTCATACTTTGGCAACAAGGTGTGAACTTTTTGGGTCGCAGGTAGTACATCTCTCCCTTTAATCCATGTGCATAGGTCCTGTTTGCATGGGTGTGGATTTCGGGCCTGTTTGTGCGTGTAATGTGAAAGTAATTCTTTTCAACCTGAACACTACTTTCCCATAATTTTGTGACCAAGTGACAAAACAAGCTGCAAAGTAATGTTAACGGGCAAATGTTCAACCTTTGCGTCCACTAAAAGTTCTGTTGTTGCCGCTGACAGACTCAGATTATTATTCTAAGTGTCTGACAACATTATGGGATGGATCCCTACAGAGATAGACCTTTTAAAACCTCTTTGAGACCTTTCTGTTTAACTAGAAACAGCTCTGAAGTTGCTAGCGCTAAACCCACCAGACTCCATGTAAATAATCAGGACTTTTATCATTGTAAAACACACTTCATTCAAAGTGGACAGAAACTAAATTAAACTATAAAAAGTCATCTTGGTTCATCTTTCCACTGTTAGAACAATCACCACTCTGGTTTGGTTGAAATAAACCCTTAATTCACCCATTTACATGTGGAGATATGCAGGCTCTATACACGCTAAAAGTCCTGATTATTTACATGGTGTCTGGTGGAGATATACTGGCTCTATACACGCTAAAAGTCCTGATTATTTACATGGAGTCTGGTGGAGATATGCTGGCTCTATACACGCTTAAAAGTCCTGATTATTTACATGGAGTCTGGTGGAGATATGCTGGCTCTATACACGCTAAAAGTCCTGATTATTTACATGGAGTCTGGTGGAGATATGCTGGCTCTATACACGCTAAAAGTCCTGATTATTTACATGGAGTCTGGTGGAGATATGCTGGCTCTATACACGCTTAAAAGTCCTGATTATTTACATGGAGTCTGGTGGAGATATGCTGGCTCTATACACGCTAAAAGTCCTGATTATTTACATGGAGTCTGGTGGAGATATGCTGGCTCTATACACGCTAAAAGTCCTGATTATTTACATGGAGTCTGGTGGAGATATGCTGGCTCTATACACGCTAAAAGTCCTGATTATTTACATGGAGTCTGGTGGAGATATGCTGGCTCTATACACGCTAAAAGTCCTGATTATTTACATGGAGTCTGGTGGAGTTTGGTGATTTTCTTTCTTTTTTTTTAGCAGCCCTAGAAGTTTGTACAGTGGTGATGGGAGTTGTGGAAGTCAGTGGTCTGTGCTGTGTGTGTTCCAGGTGTGTAACAGTAATAAGAACTGTGTGTGTGTGTGTGTGTGTGTGTGTGTGTGTGTGTGTGTGTGTGTGTGTGTGTGTGTGTGTGTGTGTGTGTGTGTGTTCCAGGTGTGTAACAGTAATAAGAACTGTCACTGTGAGGTGGGCTGGGCTCCTCCAGACTGCAGGTACTCGGGCCATGGAGGCAGCGTGGACAGTGGACCGGCCAGAGCTGCTGCAGGTAGCCTCACCTGTTCAGTCTTTAACACCTGTTCAGTCTTTATTTAACACCTGTTCAGTCTTTAACACCTGTTCAGTCTTTATTTAACACCTGTTCAGTCTTTAACACCTGTTCAGTCTTTAACACCTTTTCAGTCTTTATTTAACACCTGTTCAGTCTTTAACACCTGTTCAGTCTTTTAAAACCTTTTTCTTTATTTAACACCTCTTTCATTTAACACCTGTTCAGTCTTTAAAACCTTTTCAGTCTTTATTTAACACCTGTTCAGTCTTTAACACCTGTTCAGTCTTTAACACCTGTTCAGTCTTTATTTAACACCTGTTCAGTCTTTATTTAACACCTTTTCAGTCTTTATTTAACACCTTTTCAGTCTTTATTTAACACCTTTTCAGTCTTTATTTAACACCTTTTCAGTCTTTTTAACACCTTTTCAGTCTTTTCATTTAACACCTTTTCAGTCTTTATTTAACACCTTTCATTTAACACCTTTTCAGTCTTTATTTAACACCTTTTCAGTCTTTATTTAGTCTTTATTTAACACCTTTTCAGTCTTTATTTAACACCTTTTCAGTCTTTATTTAACACCTTTTCAGTCTTTATTTAACACCTTTTCAGTCTTTATTTAACACCTTTTCAGTCTTTATTTAACACCTTTTCAGTCTTTATTTAACACCTTTTCAGTCTTTATTTAACACCTTTTCAGTCTTTATTTAACACCTTTTCAGTCTTTAACACCTTTTCAGTCTTTAACACCTTTTCAGTCTTTATTTAACACCTTTTCAGTCTTTAACACCTTTTCAGTCTTTAACACCTTTTCAGTCTTTATTTAACCTTTTCAGTCTTTAACACCTTTTCAGTCTTTAACACCTTTTCAGTCTTTATTTAACACCTTTTCAGTCTTTATTTAACACCTTTTCAGTCTTTATTTAACACCTTTTCAGTCTTTATTTAACACCTTTTCAGTCTTTATTTAACACCTTTTCAGTCTTTATTTAACACCTTTTCAGTCTTTAACACCTTTTTCTTTTTTAACACCTTTTCAGTCTTTATTTAACACCTTTTCAGTCTTTATTTAACACCTTTTCAGTCTTTATTTAACACCTTTTCAGTCTTTAACACCTTTTCAGTCTTTATTTAACACCTTTTCAGTCTTTAACACCTTTTCAGTCTTTAACACCTTTTCAGTCTTTATTTAACACCTTTTCAGTCTTTAACACCTTTCATTTAACACCTTTTCAGTCTTTATTTAACACCTTTTCAGTCTTTAACA
>NC_041336.1:3195308-3220308 GCF_004354835.1 Perca flavescens
TAAAATTCCTGATTATTTACATGGAGTCTGGTGTAGATATGCTGGCTCTATACACGCTAAAAGTCCTGATTATTTACATGGAGTCTGGTGGAAATATGCTGGCTCTATACACGCTAAAAGTCCTGATTATTTACATGGAGTCTGGTGGAAATATGCTGGCTCTATACACACTAAAAGTCCTGATTATTTACATGGAGTCTGGTGGAAATATGCTGGCTCTATACACACTGAAAGTCCTGATTATTTACATGGAGTCTGGTGGAAATATGCTGGCTCTATACACACTAAAAGTCCTGATTATTTACATGGAGTCTGGTGGAGATATGCTGGCTCTATACACACTAAAAGTCCTGATTATTTACATGGAGTCTGGTGGAGATATGCTGGCTCTATAAACGCTAAAAGTCCTGATTATTTACATGGAGTCTGGTGGAGATATGCTGGCTCTATACACGCTAAAAGTCCTGATTATTTACATGGAGTGTTGTGAAGTTTGGTAATTTCTTTTCTTCTTTTCCTACCACCAGTATATACACCACTAAAACCAACTTATTTCCTCTAGTTTGACACTTATTTTTGGAATTTATGTATGTTGTCTTCGCTACAGTGTAGCAACTGCAGCTATTCAACTAGCTAAACTCTTTCTGAAAATGACAAGTTGAGTCGTAGTAAGCTTCTCAAACTGTTTACTGTGGCTCTTTACATCATGTCACAGACAGAAGAGTGAAAACTGTAACAAAACATAAGATACAAATAGTTTAATCCTATGTAAATATATGTAAATAAAACGTTTTTAATTACAGTCATCAAATCCCCTTTTACTGTAAATATACATCTTAACATTTACATTATAATTAAAGAAATGAAATGATCAACTTACGACATACGGTTCATTGGCTGTGAAAGGGGGCGTGGCTAAAGCATAGGGGGCGGGTCCAACCATCACCAATTAAAATTGAAGCCTCTGCTGAGATGAATGATACCTCACACAAGATTCTACCTTAAATGGGTCAGCATGTATGAAAGGGGGCGTGGCTTAATCATAGGGGGCGGGCCAAACCATCACCAATGAAGAAGGAAGTCTCTGCTGAGTTCAATGATACCTCACACAAGTGTTTACATCAATCGGGCCATTAGTAATAAAAGGGGGAGTGGCAGATATGACAACGTACACTCAAGTTACAACTTCTTTGTTCATCGCTAAACACTCAAAATGGCCGCCACGCCACGCCCACACCGTCTGACGAAAAGTTTTTCTTTTAATAACTTTTCATCGTTAAGGTGTTGGGATGGTACAGACCAAGTTTAAAGTCCATCGGATGAAATCTGTAGGAGGAGTTCGTTAAAGTATAGCACCTTGACTTTTAGGCCTACTTCCTGTTGCCACTAGGTGGCGCTATGACTTTAAGTAAATATCGGCCTTTATTTGTCCTCAGGGTCGGACTCTTATGAATCCTGAAAAGTTTCGAGGTAATCGGACAACGTACACTCGAGTTACACCCACTTCCTGTTTCGGCGGCGAAACGCACAAAATGGCCGCCCCGCCACGGCCACGCCCTATGACGAAAAGTTTTTCTTTTAACAACTTTTCATCTTTAACGTCTTAAGATGGCTCAGACCAAGTTTGAAGTTGATCGGATGAAATCTCTAGGAGGAGTTCGTTAAAGTACGACATGTGGAAATGGCCAAAATCGCACTAATTTCGAACATTTAATTCAAAATGGCGGACTTCCTGTTGGGTTTAGGGTATGGCTCTAATGAAGTTTTTTGTACATCTTGACATGTTACATATGTGTACCAAGTTTCGTGAGTCTACGTTAAACGCACTGCAGGGGCTCAATTTTCTTAACTTTCTAGGGGGCGCTAGCGAGCCATTTTTGTGCTTCTATTCCCGAAACCCTTAAAATACGTACATTTTCACCAGACTTGATGCAACATCAAATTTGGTGAGTTTTTGAATATATTAAGCCCCTCAAAAAGCCATTTGACGGGAAAATAATAATAATACCTTCAGTTTCAATAGGGCCTTCGCCGCTGTCGCCGCTCGGGCCCTAAATATTGTGTTTAAAAAAAGCTGAAATTATGAATTACTTTGACTAATAACATCAGAGGATGCTCATAGGTTATGTCAGACCATTTATAGATAATAACAGAGTATATTCAGTCAGTATAATGCTATAATATTGAATAAAGACCATTTATAGATAATAACAGAGTATATTCAGTCAGTATAATGCTATAATATTGAATAAAGACCATTTATAGATAATAACAGAGTATATTCAGTCAATATAATGCTATAATATTGAATAAAGACCATTTATAGATAATAACAGAGTATATTAAGTCAGTATAATGCTATAATATTGAATAAAGACCATTTATAGATAATAACAGAGTATATTCAGTCAGTATAATGCTATAATATTAAATAAAGACCATTTATAGATAATAACAGAGTATATTCAGTCAGTATAATGCAATAATATTGAATAAAGACCATTTATAGATAATAACAGAGTATATTCAGTCAGTATAATGCTATAATATTGAATAAAGACCATTTATAGATAATAACAGAGTATATTCAGTCAGTATAATGCAATAATATTGAATAAAGACCATTTATAGATAATAACAGAGTATATTCAGTCAGTATAATGCTATAATATTGAATAAAGACCATTTATAGATAATAACAGAGTATATTCAGTCAGTATAATGCTGTAATATTGAATAAAGACCATTTATAGATAATAACAGAGTATATTCAGTCAGTATAATGCTATAATATTGAATAAAGACCATTTATAGATAATAACAGAGTATATTCAGTCAGTATAATGCTATAATATTGAATAAAGACCATTTATAGATAATAACAGAGTATATTCAGTCAGTATAATGCTATAATATTGAATAAAGACCATTTATAGATAATAACAGAGTATATTCAGTCAGTATAATGCTATAATATTGAGTAAAGACCATTTATAGATAATAACAGAGTATATTCAGTCAGTATAATGCTATAATATTGAATAAAGACCATTTATAGATAATAACAGAGTATATTCAGTCATTATAATGCTATAATATTGAATAAAGACCATTTATAGATAATAACAGAGTATATTCAGTCATTATAATGCTATAATATTGAATAAAGACCATTTATAGATAATAACAGAGTATATTCAGTCAGTATAATGCTATAATATTGAATAAAACTCCCAAAAGTCAGTGATGCGATGACAACAGACTGAAGGTCCTCTCAGATCTTAAAGCTGCACTGATCCGTCTCACACAGTTCACATCTGGCAACATGTGTTTATGGTACCAACCTGTCTTTTAAGCAGCTGTGTGGAAGCCACAGAAAGAGGATTCTGGGTAATGAAGTCCTCAACGCTTCAAGAGGTGCAGCTTTAAGTCTGGTTGTTGGTTTAGTTTGTGGATGTGAAAAGCCATAGACTGTAGTCTGCAGTCCTCCAGAGTACCCCTAGGGGGACATGTACCCCAGTGATACGTGCGCCCGCTCTACCGCTGAGCCAACCGGGCCACAGGTAAAAGCTGTGTGTGTGTGTGTGTGTGTGTGTTTGTGTGTGTGTGTGTGTGTGTGTGTGGTCAGGACACCGGTGACGGAGCGAGAGGACGGCAGGAACGGCGAGCAGGTCCGCCCCCTGAGATACCACCTGAACCCCCCGACGGACATCCCCCTGACCCCCCCGCACAAAGAGGTAACCATAGCAACTACACCCTTACAGGGTAAGGGTTAAGGTTAGGGTAAGGGGCTAGCTGGGGAATGCATTATGTCAATGATGGGTCCCCACAAAGATAGTGATACAGACTAGTGTGTCTGTGTGTGTGTGTGTGTGTGTGTGTGTGTGTGTGTGTGTGTGTACTTGTGTAGGTGTGTGTGCATGTGTGTGTGTGGTGTGAACGTGTGTGTGTGTGTGTGTGTGTGTGGTGTGAACGTGTGTGTGTGTGTGTGTGCATGTGTGTGTGTGGTGAATGTGTGTGTGTGTGTGTGTGTGTGTGTGTGTGTGTGTGTGTGTGTGTGTGTGTGTGTGTGCATGTGTGTGTGTGTGAATGTGTGTGTGTGTGTGTGTGTGTGTGTGTGTGTGTGTGTGTGTGTGTGTGTCCCTAATGACCTGAGCGTGTTCTGGCCCTGATTGGCCAAGTGGCCAAACAGGGTCAACTGGCCAAACAGGGTCAACTGGCCAAGCACAGGGCCAAGTGGCCAAACAGGGCCAACTGGCCAAACAGGGTCAAGTGGCCAAACAGGGCCAAGTGTGAGTCCACCCTTAGAGTTTAGTTTCAGCCATTTCATCATCAACTTCCTGAACAGCTGAACTGTGTAACAAAACATGTTGCAACAACAGTGAGTTCATTGTGAAAGAAGAAGAAGAAGAAGAAGAAGAAGAAGAAGAAGAAGAAGAAGAAGAAGAAGAAGAAGAAGGAGGAAGTGACATGGCAGCTGCAGATGTCAGCTCACATTAACACTCCTGCTTGTTTGACCTCTGACCGATGCTGTCGGTACACCATCCGTTCTGCCCATGCACTGCACACAATCTGTTCCACGTGTCCGGTTGTAGCTGTAAGCTAACGTTAGTTTAGCTAGCAGCTAACTCGGCTAACCGCTAGCTGAGACAGCATGTCATAACCTTCAAAAGACCCTCAAAATAAAACCTGAAAATAACCTTTAACATATAGAACAGCTGTTACGTTAGTTCTACTTTACTTTAAAATACAATCACTCGACACTAGTCTTTATTGTTATAACGTCTTAAAGGTGCTCTAAGGGATGTTTTTTACAGTGTGTTCAGGGGACAGACAGCTAGCAGATAGTGAGGAGATGTTTTTTACAGTGTGTTCAAGGGACAGACAGCTAGCAGATAGTGAGGAGATGTTTTTTACAGTGTGTTCAGGGGACAGGCAGCTAGCAGATAGTGAGGAGATGTTTTTTACAGTGTGTTCAAGGGACAGACAGCTAGCAGATAGTGAGGAGATGTTTTTTACAGTGTGTTCAAGGGACAGGCAGCTAGCAGATAGTGAGGAGATGTTTTTTACAGTGTGTTCAGGGGACAGGCAGCTAGCAGATAGTGAGGAGATGTTTTTTACAGTGTGTTCAGGGACAGGCAGCTAGCAGATAGTGAGGAGATGTTTTTACAGTGTGTTCAAGGGACAGACAGCTAGCAGATAGTGAGGAGATGTTTTTACAGTGTGTTCAAGGGACAGGCAGCTAGCAGATAGTGAGGAGATGTTTTTTACAGTGTGTTCAGGGGACAGGCAGCTAGCAGATAGTGAGGAGATGTTTTTTACAGTGTGTTCAGGGGACAGACAGCCAGCAGATAGTGAGATGTTATTTTAGACTGAATCAAGCTGTCAGCTTGCCGTTAGCCGAATTAGCTGTTAGCTAAACTAACGTTAGCTTCCCGGTAGGCTAACGTGGACCAGATCGTGCAGGCAGCTCCGATCGGGTACCGACAGATGCTCCTCTCCTGTGCATGTATCAGCTGTCACTCTGCCTCTGCTTCCTGTTTTCTCTCCTATCAGGTTAATGACAGACCTGCTCCTCCCACTAAGCCACTCCCCCCCGACCCCGCCTTAACAACCCTGCCGCAGGTAACCTCACCTGGAGGAGTTAAGGTCTGAGTTCCTGGGCTGCTAACGAGCCTAACGAGCCGATTGGCTGGCTGTCTGATCTGTGTGTCTGTGGCGTCTCCGTGTTGTTGTCGTTCATATCGTGAAGTTCAGTTCAGACCAAAGGCATCTATTGAGGAGGGAGAGAGAGAGAGGACAGGGAGAGAGAGAGAGAGAGAGAATAGAGAGGAGAGAGAGAGGAGAGGGAGAGAGAGAGGACAGGGAGAGAGAGAGAGAGAGAGAGAGAGAGAGGAGACAGGGAGAGAGAGAGGAGAGGAGAGAGAGAGGAGGAGACGGAGAGAGAGAGGACAGGGAGAGAGAGGAGAGAGAGAGAGAATAGAGAGGAGAGAGAGAGGAGAGGGAGAGAGAGAGAGGACAGGGAGAGAGAGAGAGAATAGAGAGGAGAGAGAGAGGAGAGGGAGAGAGAGAGAGGACAGGGAGAGAGAGAGAGAGAATAGAGAAGAGAGAGAGAGGACAGGGAGAGAGAGAGAGGAGAGAGAGAGAGGAGGAGACGGAGAGAGAGAGGACAGGGAGAGAGAGGAGAGAGGACAGGGAGAGAGAGAGGAGAGGAGAGAGAGAGGAGGAGACGGAGAGAGAGAGGACGGAGAGAGAGGAGAGAGAGGAAAGGGAGAGAGAGAGGAGAGGGAGGGAGAGAGAGGACAAGGAGAGAGAGGGAGAGAGAGAGGAGAGGAGAGAGAGAGGAGGAGAGGGGAGAGGGAGAGAGAGAGGAGAGGGAGAGAGAGAGAGAGGAGAGACTGGAGGAGAGGAGGAGAGGGAGAGAGAGAGAGGAGAGAGAGGACAAGGAGAGAGAGAGGAGAGGGAGAGAGAGAGGAGAGGAGAGGGAGAGAGAGAGAGGAGAGGAGAGAGAGGAGAGGGAGAGAGAGATGAGGACAGGGATAGAGAGAGGAGAGAGAGAGGACAGGGAGAGAGAAGAGAGAGAGGAAAGGGAGAGAGGGAGGGAGAGAGAGGACAAGGAGAGAGAGGAGAGGAGGAGAGGGAGAGAGAGGACAGGGAGAGAGAGAGAGAGAGAGAGAGAGAGGACAGGGAGAGAGAGAGAGAGAGGACAGGGAGAGAGAGAGGAGGAGAGGAGAGAGAGAGAGGAGGAGACGGAGAGAGAGAGGACAGGGAGAGAGAGGAGAGAGAGGAAAGGGAGAGAGAGAGGAGAGGGAGGGAGAGAGAGGACAAGGAGAGAGAGGGAGAGAGAGAGGAGAGAGAGAGAGAGAGAGAGGAGAGGAAGAGAGAGGAGAGGAAGAGAGAGGAGAGGGAGAGAGAGAGAGAGGAGAGAGAGAGAGAGGAGAGGAAGAGAGAGGAGAGGAAGAGAGAGGAGAGGGAAAGAGAGAGGAGGACAGGGATAGAGAGAGGAGAGAGAGAGAGGACAGGGAGAGAGAAGAGAGAGAGGAAAGGGAGAGAGGGAGGGAGAGAGAGGACAAGGAGAGAGGAGGAGAGAGAGAGGGGAGAGAGAGAGAGAGAGGAGAGGAGAGAGAGGAGGAGAGGGAGAGAGGAGGAGAGGAAGAGATAGGAGAGGGAGAGAGAGGAGAGGGATAGAGAGAGGAGGTGGAGAGAGAGGGAGAGAGAGAGAGGAGGGGGAGAGGGAGAGGGAGAGAGAGAGAGAGAGAGAGAGAGAGAGAGGGAGAGAGAGGAGAGGGAGAGAGAGAGGGGGGGGGAGAGAGGAGGGGGGAGAGAGAGGAGAGAAGATCTAGTCTCATATCACGATATATCGATATATAATATCCATATATTGCCCAGCTCTAGGTCTGAGTGTGTGTAGCCGAGGGTTATGAACTGTGTTCGTACGTATGCAGAGAAACAGTTCTCCTCGTCATCGTGTCTTCATCCTTCACTGACCGGCTGCTCTTCTTCTTCTTTTCTTGATGCTGCTTCAACCCGTTGATCAGCGGCCTGCCCCCCCCTCCAAGCCTCTTCCCCCCGCCCCCCCCGACCAGGTACAGTCACCCACCTGCAGTGTGTAGTTGTTGCTGTCTGTCCGGTAGAGATGCACCGATTACAACTTTCTAGGCCGATTCCGATTTCCGATTTTCTTTGAGTTAAGACCTTTAGTTAGTCTCGGTCTCGACCCCTCAAAGTCTGGGTCTCAAAGTCTCGGTCTAGACCCCTCAAAGTCTGGGTCTCAAAGTCTGGGTCTTGACCCCTCAAAGTCTGGGTCTCAAAGTCTGGGTCTCGACCCCTCAAAGTCTGGTTCTCAAAGTCTTGGTCTCGACCCCTCAAAGTCTCGGTCTCGACCTCTCAAAGTCTGGGTCTCAAAGTCTCGGTCTAGACCCCTCAAAGTCTGGGTCTCAAAGTCTCGGTCTCGACCCATCAAAGTCTGGGTCTCAAAGTCTGGGTCTCGACCCCTCAACGTCTCGGTCTCGACCCCTCAAAGTCTCGCTCTAGAACCCTCAAAGTCTCGGTCTCAAAGTCTGGGTCTCGACCCCTCAAAGTCTCGCTCTCAAAGTCTCGGTCTCGACCCCTCAAAGTCTGGGTCTCAAAGTCTCGGTCTAGACCCCTCAAAGTCTGGGTCTCAAAGTCTGGGTCTCGACCCCTCAAAGTCTGGGTCTCAAAGTCTCGGTCTATACCCCTCAAAGTCTCGGTCTCAAAGTCTCGGTCTAGAACCCTCAAAGTCTCGGTCTCAAAGTCTCGGTCTAGAACCCTCAAAGTCTCGGTCTCAAAGTCTCGGTCTAGACCCCTCAAAGTCTCGGTCTCGACCCCTCAAAGTCTCGCTCTAGAACCCTCAAAGTCTCGGTCTCAAAGTCTGGGTCTCGACCCCTCAAAGTCTCGGTCTCAAAGTCTCGGTCTTTCAAAGTCTCGGTCTAGACCCATCAAAGTCTCGCTCTAGACCCCTCAAAGTCTCGGTCTAGACCCCTCAAAGTCTCGCTCTAAACCCCTCAAAGTCTCGCTCTCAACCCCTCAAAGTCTCGTTCTCGACCCCTCAAAGTCTCGGTCTCGACCCTTCAAAGTCTCTGTCTCGACCCCTCAAAGTCTAACTCTAGACCCCTCAAAGTCTCGCTCTAGACCCCTCAAAGTCTCGCTCTCAATGTCTCGGTCTCAACCCCTCAAAGTCTCGGTCTCAACCCCTCAAAGTCTCGCTCTAGACCCCTCAAAGTCTCGGTCTCAAAATCTCGGTCTCGACCCCTCAAAGTCTTGGTCTCAAAGCCTCGGTCTCGACCCCTCAAAGTCTTGGTCTCAAAGTCTCGGTCTCGACCCCTCAAAGTCTTGGTCCAAACCCGTCAAAGTCTCGGTCTCGACCCTTCAAAGTCTCGGTCTCAACCCTTCAAAGTCTCGGTCTATACCCCTCGAAGTCTCGGTCTCAACCCCTCGAAGTCTCGGTCTCGACCCTCAAAGTCTCACTCTCAACCCCTCAAAGTCTCGGTCTCAAAGTCTCGGTCTCGACCCCTCAAAGTCTCGGTCTGAAAGTCTCGGTCTCGACCCCTCAAAGTCTCGCTCTCGACCCCTCAAAGTCTCGGTCTGAAAGTCTCGGTCTCGACCCCTCAATGTCTCGGTCTCAAAGTCTCGGTCTCAACCCTTCAAAGTCTCGGTCTATACCCCTCGAAGTCTCGGTCTCAACCCCTCGAAGTCTCGGTCTCGACCCTCAAAGTCTCAGTCTCAACCCCTCAAAGTCTCGGTCTCAAAGTCTCGGTCTCGACCCCTCAAAGTCTCGCTCTCGACCCCTCAAAGTCTCGCTCTCAAAGTCTCGGTCTCGACCCCTTAATGTCTCGCTCTCGACCCCTCAAAGTCTCGGTCTGAAAGTCTCGGTCTCGACCCCTCAAAGTCTCGGTCTCAAAGTCTTGGTCTTAACCCCTCAAAGTCTGGGTCTTGACCCCTCAAAGTCTGGGTCTCAAAGTCTGGGTCTCGACCCATCAAAGTCTCGGTCTCAAAGTCTCGGTCTAGACCCCTCAAAGTCCCGGTCTCAACCCCTCAAAGGCTCGCTCTAGACCCCTCAAAGTCTCGGTCTCAAAGTCTTGGTCTTAACCCCTCAAAGTCTCGCTCTAGACCCCTCAAAGTCTTGGTCTCGACCCCTCAAAGTCTCGGTCTCAAAGTCTCGGTCTCGACCCCTCAGAATCTTGGTCTCAAAGCCTCGGTCTCGACCCTCAAAGTCTCGTTCTCAAACTCTTGGTCTTGACCCCTTAAAGTCTCGTTCTCAAACTCTCGGTCTCGACCCCTCAAAGTCTCGTTCTCAAAGTCTTGGTCTAAACCCTTCAAAGTCTCGGTCTCAAAGTCTCAGTCTTGATCCCTCAAAGTCTCGGTCTAGCCCCCCCAAGGTCTCGGTCTAGACCCCTCAAAGTCTCGGTCCAAACCCTTCAAAGTGTTGTTCTCAAAGTCTCGGTCTAAACCCTTCAAAGTCTCGTTCTCAAAGTCTCGGTCTAAACCCTTCAAAGTCTTGTTCTCAAAGTCTCGGTCTAAACCCTTCAAAGTCTCGTTCTCAAAGTCTTGGTCTAAACCCTTCAAAGTCTTGTTCTCAAAGTCTCAGTCTTGACCCCTCAAAGTCTCGGTCTAGACCCCCCAAAGTCTCGGTCTAGACCCCTCAAAGTCTCGGTCTAGACCCCTTAAAGTCTTGGTCTCGACCCCTCAAAGTGTCTCTCTAGACCTCTCAAAGTCTCGGTCCAAACCCTTCAAAGTCTCGGTCCAAACCCTTCAAAGTCTCGTTCTCAAAGTCTCGGTCTAAACCCTTCAAAGTCTCGGTCCAAACCCTTCAAAGTCTCGTTCTCAAAGTCTCGGTCCAAACCCTTCAAAGTCTCGTTCTCAAAGTCTCGGTCCAAACCCTTCAAAGTCTCGTTCTCAAAGTCTCGGTCCAAACCCTTCAAAGTCTCGTTCTCAAAGTCTCGGTCTAAACCCTTCAAAGTCTCGTTCTCAAAGTCTCGGTCTAAACCCTTCAAAGTCTCGTTCTCAAAGTCTCGGTCTAAACCCTTCAAAGTCTCAGTCTAAACCCTTCAAAGTCTCGTTCTCAAAGTCTCGGTCTAAACCCTTCAAAGTCTCGGCCCAAACCCTTCAAAGTCTCGTTCTCAAAGTCTCGGTCCAAACCCTTCAAAGTCTCGTTCTCAAAGTCTCGGTCCAAACCCTTCAAAGTCTCGTTCTCAAAGTCTCGGTCTAAACCCTTCAAAGTCTCGTTCTCAAAGTCTCGGTCTAAACCCTTCAAAGTCTCGTTCTCAAAGTCTCGGTCTAAACCCTTCAAAGTCTCGTTCTCAAAGTCTCGGTCTAAACCCTTCAAAGTCTCGTTCTCAAAGTCTCGGTCTAAACCCTTCAAAGTCTCGGCCCAAACCCTTCAAAGTCTCGTTCTCAAAGTCTCGGTCCAAACCCTTCAAAGTCATGTTCTCAAAGTCTCGGTCCAAACCCTTCAAAGTCTCGTTCTCAAAGTCTTGGTCTAAACCCTTCAAGTCTCGTTCAGATCTCACGCTGGTGTGACCGGGACTTTACTGCATGATTATTTTTTACATTTCCTTCAGTTTCTCTCTGCATGCAGCACTAATCACTGCTTGGCCATGCTGCTGCTGCTAGCCTTGTCTGTACACATGGATGTTTCCCATAAACATAAATATAAATATATTCTGATCTGATTACAGCAAAGAAAACGTTGGCAGTATTGGCGGGAAAATAGGCTCCAGAACATTTCCTTCTGTATTGTATACTGCATTTTTATATATCTGCATTTATGTCAAAACCTCGTTCTCAAAGTCTCGGTCTAAACCCTTCAAAGTCTCGTTCTCAAAGTCTCGGTCTAAACCCTTCAAAGTCTCGTTCTCAAAGTCTTGGTCTAAACCCTTCAAAGTCTTGTTCTCAAAGTCTCAGTCTTGACCCCTCAAAGTCTCGGTCTAGACCCCCCAAAGTCTCGGTCTAGACCCCTCAAAGTCTCGGTCTAGACCCCTTAAAGTCTTGGTCTCGACCCCTCAAAGTGTCTCTCTAGACCTCTCAAAGTCTCGGTCCAAACCCTTCAAAGTCTCGGTCCAAACCCTTCAAAGTCTCGTTCTCAAAGTCTCGGTCTAAACCCTTCAAAGTCTCGTTCTCAAAGTCTCGGTCTAAACCCTTCAAAGTCTCGTTCTCAAAGTCTCGGTCTAAACCCTTCAAAGTCTCAGTCTAAACCCTTCAAAGTCTCGGTCTAAACCCTTCAAAGTCTCGGTCCAAACCCTTCAAAGTCTCGTTCTCAAAGTCTCGGTCTAAACCCTTCAAAGTCTCGTTCTCAAAGTCTCGGTCTAAACCCTTCAAAGTCTCGGCCCAAACCCTTCAAAGTCTCGTTCTCAAAGTCTCGGTCCAAACCCTTCAAAGTCTCGTTCTCAAAGTCTCGGTCCAAACCCTTCAAAGTCTCGTTCTCAAAGTCTCGGTCTAAACCCTTCAAAGTCTCGTTCTCAAAGTCTCGGTCTAAACCCTTCAAAGTCTCGTTCTCAAAGTCTCGGTCTAAACCCTTCAAAGTCTCGTTCTCAAAGTCTCGGTCTAAACCCTTCAAAGTCTCGTTCTCAAAGTCTCGGTCTAAACCCTTCAAAGTCTCGGTCTAAACCCTTCAAAGTCTCGTTCTCAAAGTCTCGGTCTAAACCCTTCAAAGTCTCGGTCTAAACCCTTCAAAGTCTCGTTCTCAAAGTCTCGGTCTAAACCCTTCAAAGTCTCGGCCCAAACCCTTCAAAGTCTCGTTCTCAAAGTCTCGGTCCAAACCCTTCAAAGTCTCGTTCTCAAAGTCTCGGTCCAAACCCTTCAAAGTCTCATTCTCAAAGTCTTGGTCTAAACCCTTCAAGTCTCGTTCAGATCTCACGCTGGTGTGACCGGGACTTTACTGCATGATTATTTTTTACATTTCCTTCAGTTTCTCTCTGCATGCAGCACTAATCACTGCTTGGCCATGCTGCTGCTGCTAGCCTTGTCTGTACACATGGATGTTTCCCATAAACATAAATATAAATATATTCTGATCTGATTACAGCAAAGAAAACGTTGGCAGTATTGGCGGGAAAATAGGCTCCAGAACATTTCCTTCTGTATTGTATACTGCATTTTTATATATCTGCATTTATGTCAAAACCTCGAGACTTTCAATCATCAACATGTCATTTATTTAGGGCTGTCCTCGACTAAAGAAATTCTTAGTCGACTAACACTTATAGGATTTAGTCGACTAATCGATTAGTTGATTTAATTGACAGAGCTGTGCTCTTTGAGAGGTGGTTAAGACTAGAAAAGCTCAATATAAATGTAGTTAATTAACCATCTTGTAAAACTGAGTTTCTCCACAATTAATCCTGCAAAAGCACCACTTTAAATCTGGTGTTTACCATAAATGTGCTCAGAAGTTTCTTGGAAATGAGTAATTAAGCATGAATAAGCATAAAAAATAACTAATGGACTAAAGAAATCTTAGTCGACTGAGACCAAAACGACCGATTAGTCGACTAATCGACTAAGAGGTGGCAGCCCTACATTTATTACATTAATATTTGTGTCTAAATGACATTTAAACATATTTTCCTATTATATTTTGTCTGGAAACGCTTCCAACACGCTGGCGCGTCGCGTGGGTTAGGCGTCGGTTTGATTTCTAGCACGCACGCATTTTCGGGCGCCTGAGACGTGCACGCAGAGAGTGTGCACGGCGCTCTGACCTGTTAACATGGGAGCCGAAATATAAACAGACACATGCACGCACACACATATACATACACACCACACACGCACATATACACGCCCACGTATATACACACACATTAACACACCCACACACACGCACGCACATACACACACGCGCACATATACACACCCACACCACATATACACATATACCTGTATACACACATATAAACACACACACCACACACACATACACACATAAACACACACACACGCACATATACACAAACACACACATATATACCTGTACATATATACACACACACACACAAACACACACACACACACATATACCTGTACATATATACACACACACAAGCCACACACACAAACACACATATACACGCCCACACCACATATACACACACACACATGCACACACATAGCTGTATACACACATATACACAAACACACACCACACACATACACACATAAACACACCCACACCACATATACACAAACACACACACATATAAACACACACACACATGCAAACACATACCTGTATACACATATATATACACACACACACACACCATACACACATAAACACACCCACACCACATATACACACATACCTGTATACACACATATAAACACACACACATACCTGTATACACACACACACACCACACACACATACACACATAAACACACACACACGCACATATACACAAACACACACACATATACACACACACAAACATACGTATACACCAGACACATATATACCTGTACATATATACACACACAAGCCACACACACAAACACACATATACACACCCACACCACATATACACACATACCTGTATACACACATATACACACACACACACACCCAGCTGACTCAGCCAGTGTGTAGGAGGGTTATGTGATGTTGGGGTTATGCATGCAGCATATTTTAAATGTTACTGTAAAAACAGTTACCCAATACCAAAGAAGAAGAAATCCCTTCAGCATGCTGATTCACTGTCGACCATCTTTCTTCTTCTTCTTCTTCTTCTTCTTCTTCTTCTTATTCTTCTTCTTCTTCTTCTTCTTCTTCTCTTCCTCCTCACTAACCTTCCAGCTGCTCGTGAGGCGACCAGCTCCCCCCAACAAGCCCCTCCCCCCCGACCCCGCCACACCTGGACAGGTACACCTGCACGCTAACGGCTATTAGCACGTAGCACGCATGTGCTTATTAACCTTTTTTAACAAATAAAAAAACTGAAAAATTGGGCGTGCAACATGATTCGGCCCTTTACTTTCAGTGCAGCAAACTCTCTCCAGAAGTTCAGTGAGGATCTCTGGATGATCCAATGTCGACCTAAATGACTAATGATGATAAATAGAATCCACCTGTGTGTAGTCAAGTCTCCTGCTCTGTGATAGTCTCAGAGGTCCATTTAAAGCGCAGAGAGCATCACGAAGAACAAGGAACACACCAGGCAGGTCCGAGATACTGTTGTGGAGAACTGTTGTGGATACAAAAAGATTTCCCAAGCTTTAAACATCCCAAGGAGCACTGTGCAAGCGATAATATTGAAATGGAAGGAGTATCGGACCACTGCAAATCTACGAAGACCCGGCCGACCCTCTAAACTTTCAGCTCATACAAGGAGAAGACTGATCAGAGATGAGGCCCAAGAGGCCCATGATCACTCTGGATGAAGAGCAGAGATCTACAGCTGAGGTGGGAGACTCTGTCCATAGGACAACAATCAGTCGTATGCTGCACAAATCTGGCCTTCATGGAAGAGTGGCAAGAAGAAAGCCATTTCTTAAAGATATCCATAACAAGTGTTGTTTAAAGTTTGCCACAAGCCACCTGGGAGACACACCAAACATGTGGAAGAAGGTGCTTTTTTGGCAACACATGCAAAACGTTATGTTTGGCGTAAAAGCAACACAGCTCATCACCCTGAACACACCACTGTCAAACATGGTGGTGGCAGCATCATGGTTTGGGCCTGCTTTTCTTCAGCAGGGACAGGGAAGATGGTTAAAATTGATGGGGAAGATGGATGGAGCCAAATACAGGACCATTCTGGAAGAAAACCTGATGGAGTCTGCAAGAGACCTGAGACTGGGACGGAGATTTGTCTTCTGACAAGACAATGATCCAAAACGTAAAGCAAAATCTACAATGGAATGGTTCACAAATGAACATATCCAGGTGTTAGACTGGCCAAGTCAAAGTCCAGACCTGAATCCAATCGAGAATCTGTGGAAAGAACTGAAAACTGCTGTTCACGAACGCTCTCCATCCAACCTCACTGAGCTCCAGCTGTTTTGCGAGGAGGAATGGGCAAACATTTCAGTCTCTGGATGTGCAGAACTGATCGAGACATACCCCGAGCAACTTACAGCTGGAATCGCAGCAAAAGGTGGAGCTACAAAGTATTTACTTAAGGGGGCTGAATAATTTTGCACGCCCAATTTTTCAGTTTTTTATTTGTTAAAAAGGTTTGAAATATCCAATAACTTTCGTTCCACTTCATGATTGTGTCCCACTTGTTGTTGATTCAGTTCAATTACAGTTTTATATCTTTATAAAAGAAGCCTGAAATGTGGCAAAAGGTCGAAAAGTTCAAAGGGGCCGAATACTTTCGCAAGGCACTGTATACAGTCCCGAAACACACACACACGCACACACATACACACACAGGCCAAAACACACACATACACACTCACATATACACACACACTCACACACATACAGGCCAAAACACACACATACACACTCACATATACACGTACACACACACACACACATACAGGCCAAAACACACACATACACACTCACATATACACACACACTCACATATACACACACACACACACTCACATACAGGCCCGAAACACACACCTATACACACACACACACACACACACACAGATGATCAGCGTTTTCTAAGTTTATGTACAGTACAGGCCAAAGGTTTGGACACACCTCATTCAATGTCTTTATTTATTTCCATGACTATTTCCATTGTAGATTCTCACTGAAGGCATCAAAACTATGAATGAACACATATGGAATTATGTACTTAACAAAAAAGTGTGAAATAACTGAAAACATGTCTTATATTTTAGATTCTTCAAAGTAGCCACCCTTTGCTTTTTTTGATAACTCTGCAAACCCTTGGTGTTCTCTCAATGAGCTTCATGAGGTAGTCACCTGAAATGGTTTTACCTTCACAGGTGTGCTTTGTCAGGGTTCATTAGTGGAATTATTTCCCTTATTAATAAAAAAGCAAAGGGTGGCTACTTTGAAGAATCTAAAATATAAGACATGTTTTCAGTTATTTCACACTTTTTTGTTAAGTACATAATTCCATATGTGTTCATTCATAGTTTTGATGCCTTCAGTGAGAATCTACAATGTAAATAGTCATGAAAATAAAAAGGAAACACATTGAAGGAGAAGGTGTGTCCAAACTTTTGGCCTGTACTGTACGTATTGGTGATTGTTAGAGATTAACTCTAGAAGGTAGTGTCGGTACACGATCCGTTCTGTGCTTCCGGTCGACAGCCAAGCTAACGCTAGTTTAGCTAACAGCTAATTCGGCTAACCGCTAGCTGAGACAGCATGTAATAACTTTAAAAGACCCTCAAAATAAATAAAACTTGAAAATAAACGTTGACATACACTCACCTAAAGGATTATTAGGAACACCTGTAAGATTTCTCGTTAATGCGATTATCTAATCAACCAATCACATTGGGTGTTGTCCAGGTCTAGACAATCTCCTGAACTCCAAACTGAATGTCAGAATGGGAACGAAAGGTGATCTAAGCTACTCTGAGCGTGGCGTGGTTGTTGGTGCCAGACGGGCTGGTCTGCTCAGTTACTGGGATTCTCACCCACAACCATTTCTAGGGTTCACAAAGAATGGTCTGAAAAAGGAAAAACACCCAGGATGCTGCAGTCCTGGGGGGGGGGTGAATCTACCTTGTTGATGCTAGAGGTCAGAGGAGAATGGGCCAAAGTGATTCAAGCTGATAGAAGATCAACTTTGACTCAAATAACCACTCGTTACAACCGAGGTCTGCAGCAAAGCATTTGTGAAGCCACAACACGCACAACCTTGAGGCGGATGGGCTACACCAGCAGAATACCCCCGGGTACCACTCATCTCCACTAACAATAGGAACATGAGGCTACAATTTGCACGAGCTCACCAAAATTGGACAGTTGAAGACTGGAAAAATGTTACCTGGTCTGATGAGTCTCGATTTCTGTTGAGACATTCAGATGGTAGAGTCAGAATTTGGTGTAAACAGAATGAGAACATTGATCCATCATGCCTTGTTACCACTGGGCAGGCTGGTGGAGGTGGTGTAATGGTGTGGGGGAGGTTTTCTTGGCACACTTTGGGCCCCTTAGTACCAATTGGGCATCGTTTAAATGCCACAGCTTACCTGAGCATTGTTTCTGACCATGTCCATCCCTTTGTGACCACCATGGACCCATCCTCTGATGGCTACTTCCAGCAGGATAATGCACCACGTCACAAAGCTCCAATCATTTCAAATTGGTTTCTTGAACATGACAATGAGTTCACCGTACTAAAATGGCCCCCACAGTCACCAGATCTCAACCCAATAGAACATCTTTGGGATGTGGTGGAACGGGAGCTTTGTGCGCCGGATGTGCATCCCACAACTCTCCATCAACTGCAAGATGATGCTATCCTCTCAATATGGGCCAACATTTCTAAAGAATGCTTCCAGCTCCTTGTTGAATCAATGCCACCAAGAATTAAGGCAGTTCTGAAGGCGAAAGAGGGTCAAACACGGTATTAGTAGGGTGTTCCTAAAAATCTTTAAGGTGAGTGTATATAACAGCTGTTACGTGAGTTCTACTTTACTTGTGCTCATTTAAAATACAATCACTCAACACTTGTCTTTATTGTTATTACTGTAAAGTCTTAATGTAGCTGTAGTCTGCTTCTCCCATTAAGTTTGACTTAACGTTATTTTAGACTGAATCTAGCTGTCAGCTAGCGGTTAGCCCATTTAGCTGTTAGCTAAACTAACGTTAGCTTCCCGGTGGAGGCTAGCCATAGGCTAGCGTGGAACAGATCGCGCAGGTCGTATCCTCGGTAGAACAGGATTATCTTGCGTTGTGTGCAGAACGGATCGTGTACCGACAGGTAGAGCAGGAACACTTCTGATGGTTGTGTTGCTGTGAACTAAATGAAAGTAAAAACTTTATTGATAGCGGTTGACGTTGACGTAGGACACGCAGCTTATTTCCCATGATTCTCTCTTCAGGTGCCTGCTCCGCCCAAACCTGTGGTGGCCATAAAGCCCCGCCTGCTGGGCGCGCAGCCCCACCCCCACATCCCCCTCACCCCGGCTACCCCGCCAGCACCAAACCACCACATCATGCAGCTGTTGCACCTGCAGCCGCTCCCAACAGGTACGCGTATAGAGCCAGCATATCTCCACCATACATGGAGTCTGGTGGAGATATGTGGTGGTCCCCTAATACTGTATCTGAAGTCTCTTTTATATAGACCTTAGTGGTCCCCTAATACTGTATCTGAAGTCTCTTTTATATAAACCTTAGTGGTCCCCTAATACTGTATCTGAAGTCTCTTTTATATAGACCTTAGTGGTCCCCTAATACTGTATCTGAAGTCTCTTTTATATAGACCTTAGTGGTCCCCTAATACTGTATCTGAAGTCTCTTTTATATAGACCTTAGTGGTCCCCTAATACTGTATCTGAAGTCTCTTTTATATAGACCTTAGTGGTCCCCTAATACTGTATCTGAAGTCTCTTTTATATAGACCTTAGTGGTCCCCTAATACTGTATCTGAAGTCTCTTTTATATAGACCTTAGTGGTCCCCTAATACTGTATCTGAAGTCTCTTTTATATAGACATTAGTGGTCCCCTAATACTGTATCTGAAGTCTCTTTTATATAGACCTTAGTGGTCCCCTAATACTGTATCTGAAGTCTCTTTTATATAGACCTTAGTGGTCCCCTAATACTGGATCTGAAGTCTCTTTTATATAGACCTTAGAGGTCCCTAATACTGTATCTGAAGTCTCTTTCCCGAAATTCAGCCTTGGTGCAGAATTCCAGCCACTAGAAGCCAGTCCCTCAATGAGCTTTCCTCAGGATGTGCCCAGTTGAGTTAGATCAGAAAGAATAACCCTCTTTGTTCTCTCTCTATGCAGACGACCTCCCGCTCCTCCGATTCGACCCACAAACCCTTACAAGGTCGACTCCTCGCCGCTCTGACTGAATCAGCAGAAGAACGTTCTCCTGTTCGGCCCGTTGAAGAAGAAGATGAAGAAGATGAAGATGACTTTATTACCCAGTTTGCACTTCAAGTCGTCGGATTTCTCACTTTTAATCCTTAATGAACTCACAGGAACTGTAAATACGTGCTAGTGCCTTGCTCCGCGGCACCGCTGCCGCGATGATGTGGATGCTCGGAGATGATGTCACATTAAAGCCCCTCCCACCCCCCTACCCCCCAGCCGGGGGTTCAGTGCCTTGCTCAAGGACCCTGTGATCTAATTAAAGACTAATAAGCATCTGGTCCGGGACACTCTGCGGGACTTTGTCTCTAAAAGCTGTTACACAACAGGCCGATAATCGGCGAGGTCGGTGACTCGAGTCAGTTTTGGGGGGCTGTCGGCGTTAATTTTGGCCGATTTGACGTGTTCAGTCGGGGGCAGTCGGGACTCACATACACAGAGACACACACAGAGACACACACACACACACACACACACACACAGACACACACAGACACACACAGAGACACACACAGACACACAGACAGAGACACATACACAGACACACAGAGACACACACAAATACACACACACACAGACACACACACACACACGCAGAGACACATAAACAGACACACACAGAGACACACACAGACATAGAGACACACACAGACACACATACACACACACACACACACAAAGAGACACACACATACACACACACACAGACACAGAGACACACACACACAGAGACACACACATATACACACACACACAGACACACACACATATACACACACACAGACACAGAGACACACAGACAGACACACACACACACACACACACACACAGAGACACACACAGACATAGACACACACACACACACACACACACACACACAGACACAGAGACACACACAAAGAGACACACACACACACACACACACAGACACACACAGACACACACAGAGACACACACAGACACACAGACAGAGACACATACACAGACACACAGAGACACACACAAATACACACACACACAGACACACACAGAGACACATACACTGACACACACACACATATACACACACACACACACACAGACACACACAGAGACACATAAACAGACACACACACACACACGCAGAGACACATAAACAGACACACACAGAGAGACACACACAGACATAGAGACACACACAGACACACATACACACACACACACACACAAAGACACACACACACACACACACACAGACACAGAGACACACACACACAGAGACACACACATATACATACACACACACAGAGACACACACATATACATACACACAGACACAGAGACACACAGACAGACACACACACACACACACACACACACAGACACACACAGACATAGAGACACACACAGACACACACACACACACACACACACACACAGACACAGAGACACACAAAGAGACACACACACACAGACACAGAGACATACACACACACAGAGACACAAACACAAAGAGACACATACACACACACAGACACAGACACACACACAGAGACACACACACACACACATACACACAGACAGACACACACAGAGACACACACACAGACACAGAGACACACACAGACACACACATACACGCACACACACACAGATACACACACACACACACACAGACACAGAGACACTGATTTGCAGATGTCTCTTTCTCTTCTAGTCTAGGGGGGAAAAGTCTGTCTGTGCCATTCGGCATCACGTGATGGACACTGGGAGTTGTAGTTCCACTGTTTGGAGGCTCAGTTTGCTGTGTGTGTGTGTGTGTGTGTATGTGTGTGAGAATGTGTGTGTGTGTGTGTGTGTGTGTTTTTTGGGAGTTGTAGTTCCACTGTTTGGAGGCTCAGTTTGCTTCGCCTGAGGACACTCCCTCTGCAGGATGCCAAGGAGGCTCATGGGAAATATATATTTTTTTCACTTTTCAAAACGACCGAAAGGACATACGGTTCGTCTTCCCAGCTGGACAAATCTGTAACAAGTAGGATTATATCATCATGGAGTTATAATCTTATAACCTTCTTTGTTTTCACTTCATTAAACTTTCATCAGATGGTATAAACTCTCAGAGTAAAGTTGTGATATTAGGTCAGCGATGTGTGTAACGTTAGGCCAAAGACGAGCAGGATGAACGATATAAAAGATGCTGTAAGATCCATCTGGTCCCATGCTTTTATTTTGAAGGAAACGTCTCTTTATTTGCCTTTTTATGAGTGTCAACATCAATCCGTACTCTCTTACAAAACCTTTAAAGGGCCCATATTATGCTCATTTTCAGGTCCATAATTGTATTTACACATGAACACACCTCCCTGTAAGACCAGCACGCCCAGAATGCACCTGAACACACCTCCCTGTAAGACCAGCACGCCCAGAATGCACCTGAACACACCTCCCTGTGAGACCAGAACGCCCAGAATGCACCTGAACGCACCTCGCTGTAAGACCAGCACACCCAGAATGCACCTGAACACACTTCCCTGTAAGACCAGCACGCCCAGTATGCACCTGAACACACCTCCCTGTGAGACCAGAACACCCAGAATGCAACTCAACGCACCTCGCTGTAAGACCAGCACGCCCAGAATGCACCTGAACACACCTCGCTGTAAGACCAGCACGCCCTTTGTCTTTTAAGGTGGACTGAGACCTCGAGAGGGTTTCAGGTTTAACACATCGGTTAGAGACACACAGATTTCAGATACTTTACTGCAGTAAAAGTACTAATACCACACTGTAAAAATACTCTGTTACAAGGTAAAGTCCTGTATTGAAAATGTTCTGAAGTAAAACTGAAAAGTCTGTAAATATTATCATCAAAACTGTACTTTTTTCCCAAGATATTAGGACTTTTTATATTGAAATATTAGGACTCTTTATATTGAAATATTAGGACTTTTTATATTGAAATATTAGGACTCTTTATATTGAAATATTAGGACTCTTTATGTTGAAATATTAGGACTCTTTATGTTGAAATATTAGGACTTTTTTATGTTGAAATATTAGGACTCTTTATGTTGAAATATTAGGACTATTTATGTTGAAATATTAGGACTTTTTTATGTTGAAATATTAGGACTCTTTATGTTGAAATATTAGGACTTCCTGTTCCTTCAGTAAAAGAACTTAGTTCAGTGTCTGACCTTTAAACTACAAATCATTTCCTAATGTTTCTTTAAGCACCAAGTTCGTCTCTATAAAAGGCAACAAATCATACAAAGAATTATTGATTTATTATATATAAGATGTATTGTTTTTATTGAACTGTGTGGAATCTGGAAAAAAAGATCCTTCAGAGGTTGCCCCGCCCACAGGAAGTGATGTCACTACTCGTCATGCTGGACAGAAAACTCACTGTGTCAGCAAACATGGCTGGCTGATTGGTTGGCTGGCTGATTGGTTGGCTGACTGGCTGACTGGCTGGTTGGCTGGCTGGTTGGCTGGCTGGCGGGCTGACTGGCTGATTGGCTGGTTGGTTGGCTGATTGGCTGGCTGGCTGGTTGGTTGGCTGGTTGGCTGGCTGGCTGGTTGGTTGGCTGGTTGGCTGGCTGAGACCTGACTTGAAATCTAGCTCAGAGACTTGAGACGTGAGTTGAATTCTAGCTCAGAGACCTAATACTTGACTCTAACTCTAGCTCAGAGACTTGACTTGGACTCTAGCTCAGAGACTTGTCCCAGAGAAGCATTGTCACATGTTGTTGCTGTAAGACTTGTATTTCCTTGCAGATCAGTTGTTTCTTCGTGTGCCGACGAGTGAAAACGGAAACCAGAACGAACGGAGGAAGTGAAACAACCAGTCACCCAGAGAATCTGCCTTCTTCTTTCTATGTCTCTGAACGTTAAAGTCAACAGTCTTCTCCACATCACATGTCGTAACAACGCTAAAACTACTGTTCATGAGTCTATTTTATCTTGTTTCTGTTCTTTATCAGCTGACCTGGCTACTTGTATCTTTTAGAACTGATTTTAAAGTCTTTTAACTTGTTTATTAAGCTTTAAATGATGCCGCTCCTCCATTCATCAGTGCTTTTATTTCATGTTTATGTTGCAGCCGGATCTCGAAGCTTCTTCACTGCTTTTCTTTTAACCCTACTGTTGTCTTCGGGGTTGAATGTGACCCATTTTTATAATGTTTCTATATCCGAACATTTGGGTTTTCTTTCGAACAAATTGTCCAAGAAATTAACGTGGATGGTTTCCTGAAGGGGTCTTAACAAGTTAAATATATGATCAGTTCACTACTTTCATTGCATTTGGGGTTTTTCAGTCAATTTCATAGCATTTGAAGAAGAAAAAAATTGATAAAAGAACTTTGAAAAAAGTGACGAAATGTTAGTGACAAAAATGTAAAAAAGAAAGTGACAAAAATGTTAAACATGACAAAAATGTCAAAAGAAGTGACAAAATGTTTAAAAAATGTGACGCAAATGTAAAAAAAGTGACAGAAATTGTTTACAAAAATGTGACTTACATGTTAAAAAAAGTGACAAAAATGTTTAAAAAGTGACAAATGTCAAAAGAAGTGACAAAATGCTTAAAAAAATGTGACTTAAATGTTTAAAAAAGTGACAAAAATGTCAAAAGAATTGACAAAATGTTTAAAAAAAAGTGACAGAAAAAAAAAAAAAAAAAAAAGTTTAAAAAATTTGGGAAAAATCCACAAAAACTTCAAAGAGCTCAGAGAAAGAAAAAGTGAAAAGAACATCGGGGAAAGCCCCAAAAGTGTCGAAAAAGACAAGACAAAACCAAACGTTACGCCACAACTTTTTTTCGCTTTCAAAACTCTTTTTTAAAACGCTTTTCTTACAGGGTTTTTTTATGCTTTCTTGACATTTTTGTGATGCTTTTGAAATATTTTTTGACTCATTTCGAAAAGTATTTTTTGGGCGTTTTCATGCACTTTGGGTTTTTTTTTCTTGACGCTTTTCGGCACTTTTTCCGATATGAATTAACTGGTTCATATCACAACTTCACCGGCTACTTCAGCAGCTTAGAACTGATTTTTAAAGTTGTTTTTAAGTATTTTTTGGCATCCTCCTATTACCGTTTTTTACAGTTTCTTTTTCTTTTACAGTGCAGCATATTGTCTGATGGTTAAACAGGCTTTTAGCCCTGCCCTCCCTCCCTCCCTCCCTCCCTCCCTCCCTCCCTCCCTCCCTCCTCCCCCCCCCGACCTCAGACCACAGTAAAGAGGAAGCTTCACTGTGGTCCCGCTGACTGTTTCTTCAGTCGCTCTCCGACAGAGCTCAGTCGCTCCAATCGTGAGCTGCAGAAACAACGCAGGAGGAAAAGATCTTCATCCCTCTTTCCTTCATGCCTCCATCCATCATCCCTCCATCCATCATGCCTCCCTCCATCCTACTCTTCTTCTTCGGCCTGCTGAGCGCTACTGGCTCGCTGCCTCCTCCACGAACCACCTTCCTCCTCCGTAAGTCCAACCAACATTTCTAGATAGATA
>NC_041336.1:3235308-3237808 GCF_004354835.1 Perca flavescens
GTACTGGAGTTTATGCACCAATCCGATTAGAGATGGACCGATACCACTTTTTTGATTCCCGATACCGATTCCGATACCTGAACTTGCGTATCGGCCGATACCGAGTACCGATCCGATACCAGAGTGTCATATATTTCATTATGTTTTAACAGCTGTATACTACTATCTCTGTATAGATGTGATATGATTTCTATCTTTGTTGTATGTCTGGCTCAGGTTAAACTCTTTGTGAAACATGAACAAACACAAACAATGAATGCCCCAGAACTTTCTTTTATTCTCCAGTCAGTTATAACGGAAAAAGATCATAAAAAAACTAATTTAACATTGATTTTCTTCAGGGCTTTATTACGTGGTATCTGATCGGTGCATAAACTCCAGTACTTCCCGATACCGATACCAGCGTTTTAGGCAGTATCGGAGCCGACACCGATACTGGTATCGGTATCGGAACATCTCTAGATCCGATACCACGTAATAAAGCCCTAAAGAAGTAGTAGTGTATGGCCAAAATAGGTCAAAGTGATTGTATTTTCTTTGCCTTTTGTGTAATGTATATATCGCCTAATATAACTGTTATATAATATAAGTATTATATAACTATTTTAAATGAAAATACAGACTCTTTCAGGAAAAATCAGGTAGCAGCAGGATTGTATTTCTTTTATTTAGCAAAGTTATTACACATATAAATCAAAAGCACACAGCAAGGCTGCCAACTTTGCCACTGAGGCAAATATTCAATTAGTTTCATTATGAATGGTTTCATACTATATAGCCTACTTTGGGTTTTGGTTTCCCTATGAAGAAGTTCTTGTAAAATTCAGTTTGTAGACCTACAGTTCCTCAAAAATACAGTTCAATCAAAACTAAATGAGAATACGCCTCATTGTGTGTGAATAGAGGTGAATAAATATATTTGTTTGTGTTGTAATTTCACGTGATTAAACCCCTAAACTACCGAATAAAGAGATAGTTTTTTTATTTAAAGTACAGTCATACGATGCCTTCAAAGCTACAATGACATCATATATTAGATACACTGCAGACCAATCACTGTCTCTCTCACTTTATGTCTGTCTGTCTCTCTCACTGTCTGTCTCTGTCTGTCTGTCTGTCTCTCTCACATTCTGTGTGTCTGTCTCTGTCTGTCTGTCTGTCTCTGTCTGTCTGTCTGTCTGTCTGTCTGTCTCTCTCTCTGCAGGTCGACTGTCCAAACTTCGTGCGTGTTTTGCAGCCAATGAACTCCACCCATCTGTACGCCTGTGGCAGCTACGCATACAGCCCCCATGATGGCTTCATCGTACGTCAACACACATCACACACACACACACGCACACACATCACACACACACACACACACACACACACACACACACACACACGAGATAGACTGAGATTGAGTGTGTTGTGTAACGAGATAGACTGAGATTGAGTGTGTCGTGTAACGAGATAGACTGAGATTGTGTGTGTTGTGTAACGAGATAGACTGAGATTGTGTGTGTTGTGTAACGAGATAGACTGAGATTGTGTGTGTTGTGTAACGAGATAGACTGAGATTGTGTGTGTTGTGTAAACGAGATAGACTGAGATTGTGTGTGTCGTGTAACGAGATAGACTGAGATTGTGTGTGTTGTGTAACGAGATAGACTGAGATTGTGTTGTGTAACGAGATAGACTGAGATTGTGTGTGTTGTGTAACGAGATAGACTGAGATTGTGTGTGTTGTGTAACGAGATAGACTGAGATTGTGTGTGTTGTGTAACGAGATAGACTGAGATTGTGTGTGTTGTGTAACGAGATAGACTGAGAGTGTGTGTGTTGTGTAACGAGATAGACTGAGATTGTGTGTGTTGTGTAACGAGATAGACTGAGATTGTGTGTGTTGTGTAACGAGATAGACTGAGAGTGTGTGTGTTGTGTAACGAGATAGACTGAGATTGTGTGTGTTGTGTAACGAGATAGACTGAGATTGAGTGTGTCGTGTAACGAGATAGACTGAGATTGAGTGTGTCGTGTAACGAGATAGACTGAGATTGTGTGTGTCGTGTAACGAGATAGACTGAGATTGTGTGTGTTGTGTAACGAGATAGACTGAGATTGTGTGTGTTGTGTAACGAGATAGACTGAGATTGAGTGTGTCGTGTAACGAGATAGACTGAGATTGTGTGTGTTGTGTAACGAGATAGACTGAGATTGTGTGTGTCGTGTAACGAGATAGACTGAGATTGTGTGTGTTGTGTAATGAGATAGACTGAGATTGTGTGTGTTGTGTAACGAGATAGACTGAGATTGTGTGTGTCGTGTAACGAGATAGACTGAGATTGTGTGTGTTGTGTAACGAGATAGACTGAGATTGTGTGTGTTGTGTAACGAGATAGACTGAGATTGTGTGTGTTGTGTAATGAGATAGACTGAGATTGTGTGTGTTGTGTAACGAGATAGACTGAGATTGTGTGTGTTGTGTAACGAGATAGACTGAGATTGTGTGTGTTGTGTA